>NC_089745.1:66320156-66420156 GCF_040412425.1 Macrobrachium rosenbergii
CTCCCCCAACCGTGGAAAGCCCTCACAAATCCATGAGGTGGCATAAAACTTGAAGATTAAATTTTCGAGGCCCTGAGCGAATCAACGCCATAGGACACAAAGTAAAATAGAGAAATAAACATGAAAATACTGAGTAAAACGGAAAAGGAAATAAAACAAGTACCTGACAAATTAATCTTACCTTCGATCTTACCGGTCCCTATTGGAAATTGTATTTCAAGTCTCGACTGAGGGTGGGCGATAAATCAATGCAAGATTGGAGGTTCACAGCAGAGAGTTAGCAACTCTCGGGAGAAATTTGATCTTCAACCTACAATTGGTCTGGGCTAGACTTTGGCGAAGTGCGTCACTTGTTATAGAAGTTATAATCAGTGATTTTCTTGCTCTTTTCCCCTGAAAAAGAGCAACCATTCCTCCTTTACATTCAGTTGGAACCTTTCCCTCTTCCAGATATGATAATTTTACACGCGTTGGTCAGTTATTTAATCACACCATCAGCACAATACGAACTGCAGGATCTCACTAGCAATGTCATCAACTCCTGATTCATTTCCAACCTAAAAGCTTTAAATGAACTCGCATCCTCAGTAGCAACTCTTGCATCATTTGGATCTGCATGTTTTCCATCCTCCGCATTCAACAACTCTTTAAAATGATCACTACATCAACAGAGGTCTGTGACCTCTTCAGACAGCAACTATCCGCACAAATACACATACATATAAATTAATATATATATATATATATATATATATATATATATATATATATATATATATATATATGTGTGTGTGTGTGTGTGTGTGTGTGTGTGAGCGAGGCAATTCCTCAGCAAAATACACAGGAAGGCACTACAGCAGACAGCTTGGTACATGGTTTTCCTTTATTCATCATGGCCTATGATTTATTTGTGCATACATACGAACATTTCCTGCTGTATTTGTAATTTTACTTTGTATTTTTAGCCTTGAGGATGAGACAAGGATCTGCAAACGTAGGCCGTGATGAATAAAGGAAAACCATGAACCAAGCTGTCTGCTCTAGTGCCTTCTCGTGTATTTTGCTGAGGAATAGCCTCGCTCTCACACCAATATATATATATATATATATATATATATATATATATATATATATATATATATATATATATATATATATATATATATATATATTTAAATATTAATTTATATGTATGTGTATTTGTGCGATAGTTGGTGTCTGAAGAGGACACAGACCTCTGTTGATGTAGTGAGCGTTTTAAAGAGTTGTTGATGCAAGAGTTGCTGCTGAGGGTGCAAGTTCATTTGAAGCTTTTAGGCTTGGAAATGAAACAGGAGCTGATGACATTTCTACTGAGATCCTGACATTAGGCAGTTTCTCTTAACATTAGTCACTTCATACACATACATAGGGTGCTCAACAGAGAGGATTGAAACCCCCACCCCACACACACACACACTGCAACATTCACCCGTCTTACACGAATTCTTGCACCTCACTGATACAAGCGTCATGCTTTACCAATCCCTCTTTTGTCCCTTCTATCCAATACTTTTTGTATTCTTCTCTTCTCCTTCCCCTCAACGCTTCTGAATCAAACACTCTTTTCACCATTCTTTGCATATGACCGGACCACGTTATAAGTACTAGGATTTATCTTTTCATTTAAGATATCCTTTTTTTTCCAGTTCAACGACTCACTACATTTTTCATCTTATAGGTTCTTCTTATGCCGCATTTATTATGCAAACGATGCAACTCAATAACTTCACCCTTCTCATAATCACATTCAATATCCACACCTACTTTCCCCTAAGGAGAGCTGGCTTAACAATCCCTTCATACTTTTCCACCCTGGCTTCCATACACAATTTAAGTCTCTTACCAGTCTTCTTAAGCACACATCCCTCTAACTTTCTTGTTTGACCTATACTTGCCTGATCACTTCTCTAATCCTACCATCATCCATTATATTTACTTCTAAGTACTTATACAAATCAACTGCTTCCATTTTCCACTATCCACATTATTCATGGCTTCACCTTCCCTTCTTTACTAGTTTCTGCATTTTTTCTTCACTGTCCCTAAACAGCACTGTATCATCTGCAAACATCAACAGCTCCTCACTCTCACATAATTCCATCTAAAAAGACATTTACTAAGCACGGCGGAGATATAACATAACACGTTTCTCAGACCCTCTTTTACTCAAAACTATATATGTTATATATATATATATATATATATATATATATATATATATATATATATATATATATATATATATATATATATATATATAATACTAAAACTCGTTTGTTTGTTTGTTTACACAGCGGAAGGTAAACTGGGCTGGTGCTGCCTGTAGATTTTTGGTGGCTATTATTAGTAGGGTTAGTTTAGCTGTGGGCATGGGTGTGTGTATGGTATAGGTGTGGGTGTGGTAAGGATATGGGTATGGGTAGTGGGTATGGTATGGATATGTGAATATGGATATGGATATGGGTATGGAATGGTATGGCATGGATGTGGGTATGGGTCTGGGTATGGAATGGACATGGGTATGGTATGGTATGGGTATAGGTATGGTACAGATATGGGTATGGGTATGGGTATGGTACAGATATGGGTATGGGTATGGAATGGAAATGGGGATGGGTATAATTATGGGTATAGGTATAGGTATGGGTATGGGTGTGGGTATGGGTATACATATGGGTATGGGTTTGGTACAGATGTGAGTATGGGTATAAGTATGTTATGGATATGGGTATGGGTATAATATAGATATGGGTATGGGTATAGGTATGGTATGGGTATGGGTATGGATACAGGTATGGTTATGGACCTTTTGTTAAAAATGCAGTAAATAAAAAGTGACCCAATGGGTCACAGGTGGTCTATATATATATATATATATATATATATATATATATATATATATATATATATATATATATATGTGTGTGTGTGTGTGTGTGTGTGTGTGTGTGTGTATGTGTATATATATATATATATATATATATATATATATATATATATATATATATATATATATATATATATATATATATATATATATATATATATATATATATATATATATATATATATATATATATATATATATTACATAATGACAACAGTCAACATCACGCCCTTTGCGGATATGCAACGCTTGCACTGAATACATTTACTGTTTGGTTTTGCGTTTACTGTCAGAAATGTTAGGGTACATTTTCCATTTACGTTCACAAACAAATGGCTGCCTGCATCGAACCTCACCAAACACACCGAGGATTGTTGAGTGATGCCGACTTTCAATTTGCAGTGTTAGTACTGAAACATATTTTGTCCGCCCGTTTGAAATGCCTTTTTCTGTCTGTAAGATCCATCTGTTGGAATGCTCGAATGATATTATTATTATTATTATTATTTCAGTAGATGAAACCTATTCACATGGAACAAGCACACAGGGGCCACTGACTTAAAATTCAAGCTTCCAAAGAATGTTGGCTTCAACCTCCCACCGCAGGCCCCACACTGCAGCAGTAACTGATCATGATACAGAGCCAGTGATTTTTCATCACCCTTGGGGAGACGTGAACCCACGACATCTGAGTGGCATGCCATGGCACTAACCACTATAACAGCGGAAAATTCAGAGAATTTAAAAAAATTCTCACCAAAGTTTTCCCTCTACTGCAATGATAAAGTTTAACCCCCCAACAACCAACTCTTTTATAACCTTTCAATATGAGGTTTTATTTCTTCCTTGGTGATTAAACCCACAACTTTTCCTCCAAAATAAACGAAAATAAATATAATTAAATTTTTCACTGGTAAAAATTAAATTTTTTCTCAAAATGGGCAACTTTCCTGGTTGTAAACTTCACGAACAAAGTTATTACTAGGATATTGTCGTGGAAAACACGGAAACTTTTGCCAGTAAATTTCGTGTTGAGTGAAACATGTAGGCTGCAGTCTCTTGCACAATACCTAAATATATATTGCTGCGACTGGCTCTAAAATATAAATTCTATTCATAATTTGTGTCATCTCTATATTAAATGTTATCGTACTCATACATTCATGAAAGGCCGATACGCTATATAAAAAAAAAAAGAATGGTACAGCAATGGGACTAGAAAAATATTTTTTCATTCATTTAATGCAGACCCATCAAAAATGACAGAAAATTCCGAATTCATACATAACAGAGAAGGGATGTGACACACATCACGGACAATATTTGTCCGATGCCTTCCTGAAGAAAATCTCATTCAGGTCATTAATGCTGCCCCTGGTTCTCCAATTCTAAAGCTGAGACCGCAGCCAATAATGTGAAAAGTCTCGTCTTTTGTATTACAGAAAGTTTTTATATTATTTCAGCGGTAAAGTTGCAAGTCTTCCTTCTGTTTGCGTTATTATTTCAGTGATAAAGTTGCAAGTCTTCCATCTGTTCATGTTATTATTTCAGAAATAAAGTTGCAAGTTTTCCATCTGTTTGTGTTATTATTTCAGTGATAAAGTTGCAAGCCTTCCATCTGTTTGTGTTATTATTTCTGTGATAAAGTTGCAAGTTTTCCATCTGTTTTTGTTATTATTTCAGTGATAAAGTTGCCAGTCTTCCATCTGTTTATGTTATTATTTCTGCAATAAAGTTGCAAGTCTTCCGTCTGTTTGTGTTATTATTTCAGCGATAAAGTTGTAAGTCTTCCATCTGTTTGTGTTATTATTTCAGTGATAAAGTTGCAAGTCTTTCATCTGTTTGTGATATTATTTCAGTGATAAAGTTGCAAGTCTTCCATCTGGTTATGTTATTATTTCTGCAATAAAGTTGCAAGTCTTCCGTTTGTTTGTCTTATTATTTCAGCGATAGTGTTGTAAGTCTTCCATCTGTTTGTGTTATTATTTCAGTGATAAAGTTGCAAGTCTTTCATCTGTTTATGTTATTATTTCAGTGATAAAGTTGCAAGTCTTCCATCTGGTTATGTGATTATTTCTGCGATAAAGTTGCAAGTCTTCCATCTGTTTGTGTTATTATTTCTGCAATAAAGTTGCAAGTCTTCCATCTGTTTGTGTTATTATTTCAGTGGTAAAGTTGCAAGTCTTCCATCTGGTTGTGCTATTATTTCAATGATAAAGTTGCAAGTCTTCCATCTGTTTGCGTTATTATTTCCGTGATAAAGTTGCAAGTCTTCCATCTGTTTATGCTATTATTTCATTGAGGAAGTTGCAAGTCTTCCATCTGTTTGTGTAATTATTTCAGTGATAAAGTTGTAATTCTTCCATCTGTTTGTGTTTTTATTTCAGCAATAAAGTTGCAAGTCTTCCATTTGTTAGTGTTATTATTTCAACGATAAAGTTGCAAGTCTTAAATCTGTTTGTGTTGTTATTTCAGCGATAAAGTTGCAAGTCTTCCATCTGTTTATGTTATTATTTTAGTAACAAAGTTGCAAGTTTTCCATCTGTTGGTGTTATTATTTTAGTGTTAAAAATGCAAGTCTTCCATATGTTTGTGTTATTTCACTGATAAAATTACAAGTCTTCCATCTGTGTATGTTATTATTTATGTGATAAAGTTGCAAGTCTTCCATCTGTTTATTCTATTATTTCTGTGATTAAGGTACAAGTCTTTCATCTATTTATGTTATTATTTCTGTGATGAAGTTACAAGTTTTCCATCTGGTTATGTTATTTCAGCGATAAAGTTGCAAGTCTTCCATCTGTTTGTGTTATTTCAGCGATAAAGTTGCAAGTCCTCCATCTGTTTGTGTTACTACTTCAGCGATAAAGTTGCAAGTCTCCCATCTGTTTGTGTTATTATTTCAGCAATAATGTTGCAAGTCTTCCATCTGTGTTATTTCAGCGATAAAGTTGCAAGTCTTCCATCTGTTTGTATTATTATTTCAGCAATAAAGTTGCAAGTCTTCCATCTGTTTATGTTATTATTTCTGTTAAAGTTACTTCCATCTGTTAATGTTATTATTTCTGTGATAAAGTTACAAGTCTTCCATCTGTTTATGTTATTATTTCTGTGATAAAGTTGTAAGTCTTCCATCTGTTTGTGTTATTTCAGCGATAAAGTTGCAAGTCTTCCATTTGTTTGTGTCATTATTTCAGCGATAAAGTTTAAAGTCTTCCATCTGTTTATATTATTATTTCTGTGATAAAGTTACAAGTCTTCCATCTATTTATGTTATTATTTCAGCAATAAAGTTGCAAGTCTTCCATGTATTTGTGTTATTTCAGTGATAAAGTTGCAAGTCCTCCATCAGTTTTTTTTATTATTTCAGCGATAAAGTTGCAAGTCTTCCATCTGTTTGTGTTATTATTTCAGCAATAAAGTTGTAAGTCTTGCATCTGTTTGTGTTATTTAAGCGATAAAGTTGCAAGTCTTCCATTTGTTTATGTTATTATTTCTGCAATAAAGTTACAAGCCTTCCATCTGTTTGTTATTATTTCTGCAATAAAGTTTCAAGTCTTCAATCTGTTTATGTTATCATTTCAGTGATAAAGTTGCAAGTCTTCCATCTGTTTGTGTTATTTCAGCGATAAAGTTGCAAGTCTTCAATCTGTTTATGTTATCATTTCAGTGATAAAGTTGCAAGTCTTCCATCTGTTTATTTATTATTTCATCATCTTCCATCTGTTTGTGTTATTTCAGTGATAAAGTTGCAAGTCTTCCATCTGTTTATGTTATTATTTCAGTGATAAAGTTGCAAGTCTTCCATCTGTTTGAGTTATTATTTCAGTGATAAAGGTGCAAGTCTTCCATCTGTTTGTGTTATTATCTCAACGATGAAGTTGCAGCTCTTCCATCTGTTTATGTTATTATTTCAGTGATAAAGCTGCAAGTCTTCCACCTGTTTGTGTTATTCAGCAATAAAGTTGCAAGTCTTCCACCTGTTTGTGTTATTTCAGTGATAATGTTCCAAGTCTTCCATTTGAGTTATTTCTGCAATAAAGTTGCAAGTCTTCCATCTGTTTGTTATTTCAGCGATAAAGTTGTAAGTCTTCCATCTGTTTATGCTATTATTTAAGCGATAACAATGCAAGTCTTCCATCTGTTTATGCTGTTATTTCAGCGATAAAGTTGCAAGTCTTCCAACTGTTTGTGTTATTTCAGCGATAAATTTGCAAGTCTTCCATTTGTTTGTGTTATTATTTTTGCGATAAAGTTACAAGTCTTCCATCTGTTTGTGTTACTATTTCAGCGATAAAAATTGCAAGTCTTATCCATCTATTTATGCTATTATTTCAGTGATAAAGTTGCAAGTCCTCCATCTGTTTACATGTACACAGCATGAAGTCGACGGCCACTACGTTCACGTGTGCAAGACTCTAAACCTCACCTTTAAAGGTCTTGCCCCTGACACAGTCATACAGAAAGCAAGACCGAAGGACAGCAAGCACACGTGGGACGGGACACCTGCTGTACCATCCAGGTGTTCATGGTATGGAGTTCTCCCATCTTAACTAATCACCTCGGTGAGAAGCTCACAGATGCTTTGTCGCCCGTGCAACAAATGTGGTCGATCCTGACACACACGGAGATCTACCCTGGTCCTCTACATGCGCAATACCAGGACCCTAATTGATCCCTCCGTGAATCGTGACTCAGTGCAAATTTGTCATTCCTCTGCAACTTCAATCTATAATAATAAAATCCAAGAGGATCTGATCTTGTTTGTCCTCCCCTGGTAACAGTAGGGGAGACATGACACAGCCACCCACGCACTACAAACCTGTTTGTCCACCCTGGATGGGGGCGGGGTGGGCAGGGGATCGGGAGGGCAGGGGAGACAGCAGCCTAGGGTACCAGCGCACTTAGCGCGCGCCAGCAAGCTTGTACTCTCATAATTAAAGTACAATTCTTCATCAGCTCTTACATATGTGTAGTATCGAACGATGACGCCTAATAAGTGTTGTCAGAAGGCTTTTTAAAGGACACAGCCTCCCTCCGAAGACAGGGACAATCTTATATTATGTCTTAATCTCTGTCATTCTCAACCTAGGACATAGCTAGCCTTACTGCTGGATCATTAAAAAAAAAAAAAAAAAGGGCAAATTCATCTAGGAAAACATGCAATCCACATAACGATACTACAAAATTGTAAAAGCTATTTGCATTTGTAAGAATCTCAAAACATTCCTAAGGAAGCATGAAAGACGAATTACCTCTAAACTCCAAAGAAAGAATTCTTCCATTCCGGCGACCCTTCCTTTCACTTTCTTTCCAAATCTTGTATCGCTGAATACATTAGTTGGGAAAGCAAAGGTTGAAGCCCTCTTTCTCTCTTCTCCAAATGATAGGCAAGGTTTCTCCCGAAATTTTATCTGTGTATTTGGTAACTACTGTAATTCAACTCAACTTGAACTATAATGCACATTTGCAATGTTTATTATTTTTAAGGCTGAAACTATTACAATGAAAAATAATAAAAAAATGCGCCGAAGTTTCTTTGGCGCAATCGAGTTTTCTGTACAGCGTACAATGCTGTATGAAACTCTCAGCCGCGGCACATGAAACTTTCAGCCACAGTCCCGTGGTGGCCTGTGTTGTTGGCACCTATAGCAGTGCCTGACGCACGATCATGGCTAGCTTTAACATTAAATAAAATCAAAACTACTGAGGCTAGAGGGCTGCAATTTGGTATGTTGGATGATTAAAGGGTGGATGATCAACATAACAATTTGCAGCCCTCTAGCCTTAGGGAGGACAGAAAAAATGCGTACGGACAGCCATCTCAATAGTTTTCTTTTACAGAAAACTACAAAACCATAGTACTGAATTGGACATCCGTAAATCGTTAAATCTTCAGAACACGCACCAAATATCAGACATTTCACTTGTGTGTAACAATAAAATATTTCGAGAATTGATGAAAAGGTGATGAAATCTTATGAAATAATCTTTAAGACTCTCTCTCTCTACTCAAGCCCTTTCTTGATTGAGAGAACCGTCATTCGATGGGCCGGAGTTCGAATGAAGAGTTAATTTATTTCTTTAGAAATTCATTTCTCGATAATGTGGTTCGGATTCCACAATAAGCTGTAGGTCCCGTTGCTAAGTAACCAATTGGTTCTTAGCCACGGTTAAATAAGTGTAATCCTTCGGGCCAGCCCTAGGAGAGCTGTTAATCAGCTCAGTGGTCTGGAAACCTAAGCTATACTTACTTACTTCTTCCTCGGTTATAACCTACTACCCTTCCATAACCCTACTAAACATCACACAAACAAGAAAACCCAAAAACCTTGATTCCTTGATAGGGGTATTAATCATTCGCAAACTGTTGTATGAGCTTTGAATGTGAAGTTCTCACTATTTCAAAAGGAACTATTTTGACACATCTGTTCTGACATTATTCTTAATTCATTCTATGATCCCTACGAGTATTTGTACCAAGATGTAAGATGGAACATAACCGTTGTACCATTGCGAATCACTTCCGTACACATCTAAGACTTGTATATGTTACGACTTGATAAATATGAAGAGCACGATATGGATGATGGTCATATACGTTTACTGGAGATTCTTTTGATTTTAAAAGATAACTTCCTAGTTCTGACTACAAGTTAAAATTGAACATAAAATATCTTTGAAAACAACATCTCTCTTCGGACTAGAACCTTTGACAAAGCTTTATGCTGGGCGCCCAGTTTACTCTAGTCTCGTTCCTTTTCCATCAGAGCCAAAACTCATATACCTCAGCGGGATTCAAGTCCACATTCCTAAAAGAAAACTTTGTCAATACGTAATTTTCAACAGGTAGCCCAAATCTGCAAATTTCATTCGATTGTTTTTTTTTTTTTTTTTCACGCTATAACACAACGTTTCAAAGATCATCAGTTCTACAGCATACTAAGAACTATAATCCCCCATAGGACAGATGAAGATAAAGACTTCAATCTTCGTCGATGTCTGCATAAACTTAGCCAAGCGGAGGACATCCAAAGGTGTTTCCATGCAAGCCATGCGCCCTTTGACATGCTCCAAGACACGCACACAGGCAGGCGAGGGAGCAGAATTTAATAAAGAAAACCTTTGCCCTGGAAATGTGACATGGAACGGAAACAAATGGAAGTAACGAGCGTCTGTTTACTGTAAATCAGTGACTTTACTGACGTCAAACCTTTTACATGTTTGTTTTGCTCTCTATTTACTAGTTTTATACTATATTATCCTTTTACATCATTTTGATTATTTAAAACGGTTTCGAGTCACACGGAGGGTGGCAGTTGTGAAGAAAGTGCGAAATTGAGGGGGGGGGGCGTTTAAATGATTATGTCGACAAGGCGTAACGTTGTCATATTAATTTATTCTAATTTGCAGAATTCAGTTCGCACGATCACGTCTCCTAACGCCTCATGTCGTCTTGCCACCAAATTTGACATCAAGCAGCCAATACTGTTGACCAATTTGAAGTCGCCCACGCTCCTGCTCGTATGACACCGCCTTCAAACGGATTGTGCGCTAATATTGTTAATGCTGTCAATAAGACTGGCTCAATATCCAGCACGCCAGTCATTTACCCTCAACCACCAAACTAGCCTGTTGTTATCATTATGGAATGGAATATAGTATTTAGGCCAAAGGCCAAGCACTGGGACCTAAGAGGTCATTCAGCGCTGAAAAGGAAATTGAGAGCAGAAAGGCTCGCAAGATGTAACAGGAGGAAAACCTCGCAGTTGCACTTGAAACAAGTGTTAGGAGAGGGTGGACAGCAAGATGGAAGAGAAAGAATATGAATGGAGGTACAGTAAAAGGAATGAAAGGGGTTGCAGCTAGCGGCCGAGGGCACGCTGCAAAGAACCTTAAGTCATGCCTACAGTGCACCGCATGAGGCGCACCGACGGCACTACCTCCCTATGGGAGTTATCGTCATTTACAATTTCTGAATATTGGTCAATCAAATTTAAAGGTCATGGTAGCCTTAAGTTACGTACAAAACGAACTCAATTTTGCCGTCATGGATCTGCTGTTTGATAAGATGCCTAGATTTGAAGACTGGGTATTCGTGAGGCACAGTTTTAAGAAAATAATTTCATTTTTCGTTATCTCAATTTCAATAAACGCTTCAAGCACACATAGCTGAATTATTATTATTTTCCCTTGCATGTTTCTGACGGAAGATGAGGCCAAAGTGCTCTTTAGTACTACCTTCTGCCAAACCCTAAAATACGATAATGGTCGACCTCAAAGAAGATAATGCTACAGGATCGATTTCATCATCTGATCAGATCATCATTAACGACGTGTTTCCATTCATCACAAAACCCATCAACAATATTATTATTAGAAAATTTGAAGCGTTCACTCTAATGAGACCAGATCTTACAAGTATACCAGCGAGCACACCCTGCAACTTCTGCCCTCTCTTACGCACGTTACTACACACAACTTATGAATGAAAGGGGAGGAACTGTTTACGCACTGCTTCAAAGGGAGTGGCGTTCATTGCATAAAGCAATCAAATGTCAGTCATTACTTTTATATATATCCCTTTAATCGGGTGTTTTCTCTTTCACGGCGTGTTTAAGCGAGGGGTGCATGGGAAGAACTAGATTAATAATATGCGCAGGGGCTTGAGGAAATACATACATATGCACACATACACATACACACAAATATAATATATATGATATATATATAAATATATATATATATATATATATATATATATATATATGTATATATATATATATATATATATGTATATTTATATTATATATATATATATATATATATATATATATATATATATATATATATATATATATAATTTATATATATATATATATATATATATATATATATATATATATATATATATATATATATATATACATTATACTGTATTTGCATTAACCATTTGCTTTTCCTTTCTCAAGATTTCTGATGAACAGCAATTCTTAGGAGTAGATAGTATCTTTGTTCCATTTTGACTGCGACCCACAGCAGTCGACAAACCTCCACTTACATAATATATTTCTCAGGTCAACATAGGCACTGAATTTAGCAGGAAAGTGGCCTAAGTTGTTTGCCCTCCCTTTCAGGTCTAAGCTGTTTTCCGATGACATTCTTGTTAAAGTTCATGGCAGAACTTGCTTGCATCAATTTGGTGTTCATTTTTTTCTTGTGCACTGAACAATACAGAATAAATTATTCACAGTAAGTGTTCCCATAAAACCATAACATCGCTGATATATATATATATATATATATATATATATATATATATATATATATATATATATATATATATATATATATATATATATATATATATATATATATATATATATATATATATATTTATATATATGTATATATATAAATGTATATTTATATATATATATATATATATATATATATAGTATATATATAATGTATACATATATGATATATGTATATATACATATATATATAATAATCATATATATGATGTATATATATATATATATATACATATATATTCATATATATATATATATATATATATATATATATATATACATATGAAAATATATATATAGAGCAAATTTCACATTCTGTGCTTAGCAGCGCTTACAAAAACAATGAGCGAAATTAGAGAACGATGCTCTTGAAATATGAGTGTTTCTGACCAGGAGATCAGATCGTCCCACTTCAATTTGGCATTTTACCTTACTTATCTTCAGTTAAAAGCATGGGATTAGAGAATGAACAAGGGATTGGTCTTAATGGATATTAGCCCTTTTCTCTACAGGAAGCGGTTCCATTTCCCAGAGGGTATTCAGTGATGGTTTTCGGATGTCTATAATCATCATCATCAGCTCTCATAGGGCCGGCCCGAAGGGTTTGAGTGAAATGCTGTACCGGGTCTAGGCCAGAGGCCAAGCACTGGGACCAAAAAGGTCATTCGGTGTGGTGATGAATGAATGAAATGAAACTAAAAACTGCACTAAGGCATATGCTTTTATACTGAAACACACGCACACAATAATTACATTTACTTTTATTTCCATATATACATACATACACTTTAAAAAAATCAGAAATAACACTCAAAATAAGTTAAGTAACATTTAAAATTTTGTTGTTTGTTTAAAATTCATTAAACACCCTATAGGTTTTCGTATTTTCATTATTTACTTATTTTCATATTTTATTAATTAAGTTACAGTTCTTTATGAATACTAAAATTGGAATGATTGAAACTGTAGAAGATTCTGACAAAATTTCCCTCACTGATCTATTCCCAAACGTTGAAAAACACGGCGTTTGCTGTGGTCTGTAGAATTTTGCTCTCTCTGTTAAATCTATTTCGATATCAACTACTCATTTTTGAAGTGGACGTCCATATTGTGCATTTTGAATAAAATGATTAGTGTTGCAACCTGCCCATATAAAACAGAAACCGCTGACAGATATTACAGCCAACTACGTAAAATGTTCATTTTATAATAACACTACTAATAAGTACGGGGATTTCACGTATACGAATAATACTTTGCATTCTACTATTGTATAAGCCCCAATTCTAAGGTTGCAAACATAAAAACAAATATTTATTGGTTAAGGATGATGATACTCTCGTTTGCAATTTCACACGTACCATGTATGTGCCTAAGCTGCTAGGTAGCTACAAAAAAAAAAATTCAAAACTGCAAAGAGACCTAAATGAAACCCTGAGTACAACCGCTGTTTGGAGGATTTGCAGGGAGATTTGCAGATGCAGACTGTTGCGTGAGGTAGGCTACATACTCGATATGCATGACCGACATCTGGGATTATCAATCTAGAGTTCGTGAGGTTTCCAATTATTACGAAGATGGCTGACCAAAAATTTATTTAAGTCTGCAGAGAGAGAGAGAGAGAGAGAGAGAGAGAGAGAGAGAGAGAGAGAGAGAGAGAGAGAGAGAGAGAGAGAGAATGATATTAGCTGCATATCAGGGGAATGCAATTTAAACCAATACGTTTGCTGCATTGCATTTATTTTAATACCATTCTGTATTTAGATTCAAGTTACAGGTGTCACGGTTGAAGGCCTGATAACTCAAAAGAGGAACTTCGGTTATATTATTAAAACACAATTATATTATTAAAACGCAACTGACCATACAGTTATACCCGAAACAGCATAGCTACACATTTTCGCATGACTAAAAAATGTTAAAATTGACATTTCACTTTCATGAGACAAGTATTCCAGTCTAGATTTCAGGTCTACAGCTACCACAGGGGTCGACTTTCAGGGGCGAACTGGCGTGTCCCTTTCTTAATGAGACTTAATTGAAGTGCCACCTTTAATTCGCATCAACTCCCGTGTTTCACGACACAAAAAATCTACTATTAAATACCGATGACGGTCTGATGTAATCATAAGGGTAACCATTCTTTCTCTTCCTCAGAAACAGGAACATGTCTAATGCACGCATAAAACGAAAGTGTATATTTCAAATTCTGATTTATAGAAACCTGACTATCACGGGCAAAGGTTACTGGAACATGAGTCTCTAGATAAATAAATGTAAAAAATATTTCCGTGAAACATCGTATGCCAACAAATTCCTGCCAGGGGCAGGGGTGTGTACGATGAAGCATTTAATTGTAGTGTGCCAGCTGGCAATACTGACTAAAGTCCTATACTGCCACCAATTCGAGAAATTTGACGCCCCTGCTTCACCCATTGAAAATGTAGCTCAGCTTGTGATGTCCCTTCAGCAGGAGGTGTCCAATGTCCGGAGGGAACTGCGAAATCGAATGGACACCATGAAGTACGAGCTGACTTGTGAAATCCGCAACATCAAGGACGCCCTCACCAAACAGAAGGGAGAGCTCAGTGCCAAGGTCGATGCTCTAAGTCTCGAACTAACAGCTTACAGGAAAAGGTTGAAGAGAGGGCTCAAACGCATTGGGATGCAAAACGATGACCTCAAAGGTGAACTGCGTCTGCAGAAAGCTGAGCTCACAGCGGTGAAAGGCAACGTCCACGACACTCGGGAGCAAGTCATCGACAGAGGGAACTTGTTGCTGCAAAAGGTGAACACCACTAACAACACGTTGGTATGCCACCTCACTGACTTACGAATCAAGTTATTTAAAATCAACAACAACCTCGAATTCATCTCCAATGAACACAAGGAACTCAGGGAAATCATTACAAGACGCTACCACCAGCCCAAGACTTACAACAGTGAAGACTACGGAGAACGGGTCCTGCCAGGCTGCACTTACACTCCCTTAGACACGTTGGATTCCGATTATCACTTTAATGGTACATATAACGCATCTTTGACACGGGGACCTAAGGGCCAACCTGGGATAGGGGTTACGGAAAAAAGTTGGGATAAAGAAGGTGTGACAGACATCAAGAGTCTCTTTCCCACGATGCCTGAAGACTGCAAAGATGACAAGAAGAAATACCTAGAGTATGCACCAATACCTCGTGACTGCAAACATGGCTTTGATCTTGGTTTCATGGAGGATGGCGTCTATCGCATTCAGCCTCCAGGACTTTCCTCTCGGGAGGTTTACTGTGATCATCATACTGCAGGGGGTGGCTGGACAGTTATGGTGGCCCGGCGCAAGATGCCCAGACATATTCCCTTCAATCGCACTTGGCACGAGTACGAGGTGGGCTTTGGCGATCCTGATAAGGAATACTGGATAGGTAAGGAAACACCTGTTTTACAGCTATTAAAAAGTAAAGGGGCGTCTACTGCCTTATACCTTTATTTTCGTATGCTTGACTAATAAGAGAGTGAAAGCCTACATTGTCTGGCATCATGATTTTTTAATGAAAATTAAAAGAAAGTACATGTTCTTTATGAGGTAATAAGCCTATGTCTCAGAAATGTATAAAGAAAGAACAAGCAATACAAAGTCATAATCTGTCTGTATCAACTTAGATATTTTGAATAAAAATTAGAAAACCAGTCTTCTAATCATATGTCGAACTGGAAGCACTCCTATCTGTTACTGTAATCTACTAACTCATATTCCATGTGGTCTCAAAAATGTCAATCCCATTTTCCATCTACTGTTAGTAACTTGTCATTTTAACTACAGCATTAAATGTCTATGAACATCAAAGTTATTTCTTGTTTATGTTAAGGCAACAACGGAAGATTCTGAGAGTGGCTCGGTTGTGTACCACCATTCTAAGGATTTACTGTTCAATATCAACAGGGTTGAAGGCTTTGCATGCACTGACAGAGGGACGGCCACATCAACTGAGAGCCGATATGGAAGACTGGGAAGGAAGTACAGCTTGGGCATCCTACTCCTTCTTCTCGTAAGTATTTCCCTCTGTTCTGCTCAGCTTTCTTATCTAAGCATGGCTGACGGATATACACTAATCCATATATATATATATATATATATATATATATATATATATAGTATTTTATATTTTATAAATATATATATATATATATATATATATATATATATATATATATATATATATATATATATATATGTAATATTATATATTTTTAGTTTTTAAATATATATAAACACACAAACGCATATGTATGCTAGATTTTATACATCATACTTGTGTGTGTGTATATATATATATATATATATATATATATATATATATATATATATATATATATATAATATATATATATATATATATATATATATATATAATATATATACATACATACATTTATGTGGTGTTTATTAGCAACAATGCCCCCTTAACTTCTCGATGTCTTCATATTTTGGAAACGCTTGTCACAAACGCTTCCAAAATATGAGAAAATTGGAAGGTTAAGAGGGCTTTGTGGCTGATAAATACTAAATATATATCTGGTAAAAAGTCACTAGTAGATTCTACACACCCACGCACATACATACATACATTATATATATATATATTATATATATATATATATATATATATATATATATATATATATATATATATATATATATATATATATATATATATATATATATATATATATATATATATATATATATATATAACGAATGTGTGGTGTATCTAAATTCTCCATCGCGCCATCCATCTATTTTATAATTGGTTCAAATTTTTAGATAGTTACTAAACACCATGGGGAACTTAGTCCTAATTAATGTCCAGTATTTTATCCCCACCTCTGGCCAGTGCTTATGGACGTGGAACAGCTCCCATCGAGTCCTGCATGAATGTTGGGTAAAAACGGGTACCCTATTTGTTAAAGCACTGACCAGATGTGGGGTTAAAATATTAGACATTAATTGGGATCTAAGTTCCCCATGGTCTTTAGTAACTTTCTAAAATTTGGGCAAGTATAAAAGACTGATGGCGCGATAGAAAATTTAGATACACCACACATTCATTAAATTATATATATAATATATATGTATATATATGTGTGTGTGTGTGTCGTTTAATATCCAATTCACGCTACTTCGGGAATATCCCCGAAGGTTGACCGTCGTTGGAAGGTACTTTGTCGAGTGTTCGAGACACTTCGGTACCGAACCATTTATCACTTATAATTCCCCTTCGGGGATATTCCCGAAGTAGCGTGAATTGGATATTAAATGACATTTGTAGCTTAATGATAGTATATAAATCACGGTGTGATAAAAATTTCATATATATATATATATATATATATATATATATATATATATATATATATATATATATATATATATACTGTATATATATGGCTGTATACACTAAGTCAGGACGACATATTTATCGTCAGAAAAATTTGGAGTGTAGTTGCCATTAGTTCTTTGTTTTAAAATTTTCACTAAGTTCTACAATGTTTATATATTTGCTATTTACCGCAATCCAAATATCGACGATTGTATATATGACTGTCTTTTGGAAAGGATTAGTATGGCTCAGTCACAGGATTCAAAAGCTTCTTCGTTATTTGTGGAGAATGTAATGTAAAGCACAGTGAGTGGCTAAATTCAAATTCCACAGATCAACATGGCCGGTCTGCTCTTGAGTTCTGTGCATCCTCCGATTTTGTCCAGATAATTGAGGAACCCACGCACATTTCTGGTAATAGATTAGACCTCACGCTCACAGATGTTCCAGCTGTTAAGTCCAAGGTCTGTGAATATATAGGCACTTCTGATCATTGCGCCATCGAGATGGACACATCTGTCAATTAGTAGTATGGAAAAACGGTCTGGCTGAAATCCAGAGCCAACTGGGATTGCATTATTGAAGCTTGTCAGAGACTTAATATTTCAGATGCTGTATTAGATCCTGATCCCAAAAAGAAGTTAAATGAAATGCTGATGGCTATTTTAATAGGATATGTCCCTAGAAAGGTCATCACATGAAAGACAAATGACCAGCCATGATTTGATGATTTATGTAGACGAGCCTACCATGACAAACAGACCAAATTCAATGCATGGAGACGAAAGCATTAAAAAGAAAAATTACAATATTTTCGTTGAGTCTCGCTGTGCTGTGAATAGAACTTAACATACAGCCGACAGAAATTACAATAATTCCGTGAAGAGGAAACTTGAAGGAATTACTCAGCCTCATCTGTGGTGGACCAGGCTTGCCTTCCATTCCACCACCACTAACAGAGAAAAAGGCTGAACTGCTTCATCGAGCTTCTGAGGCTAAGCAATCAGCTGAGGATGTCCCTCTCCCTGATGCTTGTCATCCTGAACCTATTCTCACAAAATTTGCACTTCGCTCTATGGATGTGGGGTGGAGAAGATCCTAATGGTTTCTTCCCTTTGTTTTTAAAAAAAGTTTCTAGTATGTTGTCTCCCAAGATTAGTAGATTCTATAGGTTTTTTATGTCGGCGTAGTATCCTTGTGGACGAGTGGAAGCTTAGTAATGCAGTGCCTGTTCTAAAGAGTGGCATATCTGCTGGAAAACTTATTTTTAAGCCACTATACAAGTACGTGGAATCTAAAGTATTGTTAGCTGATAGTCTATATGCACATAGGAAGCATTTAGGTGCCTGGGATGCTCTTTTAGACTTGACATGCCATTTGCAAGGGAACCTTGGTAAGGGTTTTGAGTGCAAAGTAATTCAAATAGATTTTAGTGCTGTTTTCCATTTACTAAATCACAAGGCACTTATTGATAAACTTTAGGATCTTGGTGTGAATAGATATGTTTTAGGATTACTTCAAGATATCCTTACAGACGGGCAGCAGCGAGTTGCTGTGGACAGGACTTGAGTGAACCAAGATATCTTGTGTCTGGAGTTCCACAGGATAGTGTTCTTGGTCCACTGTTATTTTTAGTTTATACAAGTGATATGGTTGTTGGACTGGAAAGCAAGATTTTTCAGTATGCCGATGAAGCAACACTTGTGGGTATAGTAAAGTCCCCACTTATGAGAAATGAAGCTGCCCCTAGCCTCAACCGGGACGTGGACCGGATCAGTGAATGGTGTAGTTGGTGGGGTTTGAGGCTGAACTCCAGTAAAACGAAAACACTATTGATTAGCAGATTTCGTACAGATTTTCCACCCCATCCTCCCCTTCAGGTGGATGGAACTGTGCTAAAAGAGTCTGAAGCTTTAACTATTCTAGGCGTAACTTTTGACTCACATCTGACTTTTGAGAAACTTCTAAAGAAAGTGTAAGCAAATGGCGCACGAAAGTTGGGTATTGTTCACAATGCCTCATATATTTATGATAGTGATAAAATCAATGCAACCAGTTTTAGGTCATTTGTACTCCCTTTACTAGAATCCTGCTCTCCGGTGTGGATGTCTGCTGCCAGAGATTTATCTTTTTTAGATATAGTGATCGATGGATGGTCTTTAGTTTGTCACTTTTTCATACGTCGTATTTCAACAGAGATCTTTCACATTCACAATTTATCCTTGATCCCCTCTACCTGCCGAAAGCAACCAGATTCGCTGAACAGCAGCACCAATATGCAGTAAATGTGCCTCGCTGTCGAACTTCTCAGTTCCAGAGGTCCTTTATTTCTCATACAGTTGGACTGTGGAACAGCCTCCCAGAGGATGTTGTGCAATTCGAACTTCAGAAGTTCAAGCGAATATGCAATGCATTACTACCCTAATACTATTCTTCTTGCATTTTAATGCATTTTTATCTATTCATTAATTTATTAATTTATTTTTTCTTTTTAAATAAGTGGGCTCTCTTCTTTCTGTATTTCCATTTACCTCGTCTTACTTCTTCCTAATGAACACCATAATCTTTGGAGGCTTGAATTTCAAGTCAATGGACCCTGTGGGCTTGTCCCATATGAATAAGGTTGCATTTACTAAAATTATCAGGTTTACAAAAGGTGGATACTTTAACAGAACTTCTATCACAATCTCTAAAAGGCACAACGGATGTTCCAACAGTACAACAGATACTCATGCTATCATTTACACAATTAGGTTTATTTATTTTCAACATATACTCAAAAATCTGTTAAGAGACCAGCTAAAAACCACAAGAGAAATTCTGCAAAAATGTTGAAAAATCACTTAGAAATGACAATGGATACCAAAACAAGCATCTAACAGAAATTCGAAATAAACTCCAACGATGCGCCAACAAACTGCAACGAATTTCATCATTAAATCCATTAAAAAAACAAGTAAAAAATGCGCCGAAGTTTCTTCAGCGCAATCGAGTTATCTGTACAGCCACTACAGCGTATAATCAAGGCCACAGAAAATAGATCTATCTTTCGCTGGTCTCGGTATAATGCTGTATGGGCCGCGGCCCATGAATCTTTAACCACGGCCCGGTGGTGGCAAATCCTATGTCGTTGCCAGATGCACGATTATGGCTAACTTTAATCTTAAATAAAATGAAAACTACTAAGGCTAGAGAGCTGCAATTTGGTGTTGGAAGAATGGAAGGTGGATGATCAACATACCAATTTGCAGCCCTCTAGCCTCAGTAGTTTTTAAGATCTGAGGGCAGAAAGAAGAAGTGCGGACAGAATAAAGTATGGACGGACAGACAAATAGTTTTCTTTTCCAGAAAACTAAAGCTGAAAATAGGGAGATTCGCCTACAGAGGTGCCTAGGACCAGAATTATGGAAAAATATCAATCTTATATTTTCTTCATCCTCCAGAAGGATTTAGATACACAGAAAATCAAATACCTGAATACTTTGTTAACCTACCATTTGTTTACACCAGATGACCTGCACAGGAATGGCTTGCCACCATCAGATCGCTGCTCCCAAGAATCGCTTCTGTGACGAAAGAAGAACCGACTTTTCTGAATAGCTTTCAAAGTGGTGCTCCTCTCAAGTTGGGAAAGAAGTACAACATCGGGTCTAATACTTTTATATTATCTTACCCTTTTCAAAAGCCCTACCAATCTAATTTTCCACTTCATGAGTGAATGATCTTAATTATGCCGACAAAGCATTTCTCCGGAAATGGTGTTCTACAGACTTCGCTTTTTAGTTTTCTGTAAAAGAAAACTATTGAGACAGCTTTGTCTGTCCGTCCGCACTTTTTCTGTCCGCACTCAGATCTTAAAAACTGCTGAGGCTAAAGGGCCACAAACTGGTATGTTGATCATCCACACTCTAATCATCAAACATACCAAATTGCAGCCCTCTAGCCTCCGTAGTTTTTATTTCATTTAAGGTTAAAGTTAGCTATACGCAGTGCGTCTGGCACCGCCGAGCCCATTCCGGAGGAGTCGCCAACGCACTTTCACTTGACCGCATTCGGGGAGCAACGGAGCACTGCCCGGTCGTACTGAGAGTTTCATACTGCAGCATATCGAGAGTTTCATACAGCACTGTACGCTGTAATGAAAACTCGATTGTTCCGAAGAAACTTCGGCGTATTTTTTACTTGTTTATATTGTGGTGAACCGCAAAATAAAAAATGCAAACTTCAACGCTATTGTATAGAAATACATAAAAAAACATACTGCAGATCTGACGATAAGACTTCATCATCCATGCCATTTACTGGAAAAGATACACTGGGTTTGTTAAGTTAGCTTCTTATTTTTAACTGCATGCATGCTTTCACTTTGGATAATATTCTCTTGAAATAGGTCATGTATTCGTTAAACATGTATCGTAAACACATCAACATTGCAAACTTATACGCTGTATATGTACTACACATTATTATAATAGCATATGTTGTATAGACGACGAATACATAATTTGATTTTCTTAGCATTCATTATTGATGGGTCAGCCTCATAGCAGGTACTACTCGATATTTTGTAGAACCCAGCTCTTCATCGTTACAGAGAGGTCAGGTCATACTGGCGAAGTGGATTAATAACTGATGCTTACGAAGAGATTATAGCATATCCAACTATTCCAACAGTACTGAAAGTAGAGCTTATAAATTTTTAAAACAATTAACAAAGCGCGCTTTTAAAAAGGACATGTAAAACTCAATTAATTTATAACGTGATGTATTTTTTAACCCAACTGTTTCTCTTCGCAAATGTTAATGCTTGACGGTTCGTTCTCAGTGTGGCAGGACCAGAAGACAAGTACCGGATGAAGGTGACGGGATACACGGGGACAGCGGGGGACAGTTTACGTCACTCGAACATGCAGATGTTCTCAACCGTGGACAGAGACAACGACCAAGAAAACTGTGAGTATAATCACTAATCATTAACATTAATGTGTGTTTCATTAAATGACCGCATCACTTTGACCGTTGTTCCAGGTCTGTGACTGCAAGGCCTTATTTATTTTGTCTCGTCATGCACAACACTGGGCGCTGTCTCCCAGGCTGAAACTGCATGGGTTTATTATATAAGCATAGTCATCTTTGTGGTTACTAGAAAACTCAGATGCCTCATGTTCGCAAGCATCATGTGACCACAGATAATATAGCTAGTGCAGAAATGGAAGAAATTTGGGAAAACGTGTAATAATTTAGGCAAAATATAATAACTAAAACCAAAAATTTAGTGGTATACCAAAATCAAAAAATGAGGAACATGAAAAGAAATAAGAGTGTACATCCCCTTCACCAAGAAAAAGTGGGTAATTAACTAAGTTCTTTGGTTAAGTGGTCAACGTTATTCTTACATATAGGGTGTGCACTCGAATCCTTCTACGGGAGGTGCAATTTCTTCATCTATTCCTCCATTTGGATCTTAGGTTTTATAGTGAAAGTCGTATCCAGAAAGTGTGAAGAGATCGAGAAGTTACGAAGTGGCCCCTACAAACACAAACACAAACACACACACACATATATATATATATATATATATATATATATATATATATATATATATATATATATATATATATATATAACGAATTTTTATCGTAACACCGTGACATTTTTATGTTCACAAGCGTTAAGCTACAAATGTCGTTTAATATCAAATTCACTCAGTCTCGGAATAACATACGAGTACACCGAAGGGGAATGGTTGGGATCGAAGACGTTTGTGACGAAAGCCATTCGGCTTTTACGAACCAATATATAAAACATATGTATATGTATATATATATATATATATATATATATATATATATATATATATATATATATATATATATATATATATATATATATATATAAATCAAATACATGACTGTGAAATATTTTCTGTTAAAACAGAATTCCATTAAATATAAGGAAGCCCATAGAAATGCCAAAATGTGGAAAATAAGGACTATATTTCAGAGACTGAGCTGTCTCTCTCTCAGCCAAATAGTGATTCACTATTTGCCTGAGGAGAGAGACAGTCTCGGTCTCTTTCTATAGCATTTATTTTATACATCTTGGATTTCTATGGACTCCCTTATATTTGATATAATATCCATATATACATAATATATATATATATATATTATATATATACTCTGTATACACATATTCTTACAAAAATGTATTCCAGACTTTTAATGAAAAGGATACCTAAATCTTAAGGGAACCTAGTAAATCCCACACCATGAGTCAAGAAAACTTGGCCCGTCGAAGAGGTCTCATTAGCATAATTAAACAACGAGAGGATTATGCTTCTCTTTCCCACTTAAAACTTTCATCAAAGCTGAAACATATAAGGGCCACTCTAGAATAAAGTAATGAGAGTTACATGTATCGTCGCTACACCTTTTCCTTCTAAGAAAAGATCTCCAGAAATGTTACCATTCTGCTTTTCAGTTAGTATTTAGGGATGAAGCTACTAAGCCCTCGCCCATCTCCATCCTAGGTAGTCCCATTACTGATACTCATCTTCTACCCGGCTAAATAATCCACTGCTTAGGTAAACTGGTACACATTGGGTTTTATAGTACCATGCCCAAAATTGTTCTGGCCTTTCATGAGATTCCAACCAGGTTTTTTTTCTTAACAGAAGGGTAATGGTCTCAGCTACAAATGTGTATATATATATATAATGTATGTATGTATATATCATATATATTTATATATACTCTGTGTATATATATATATATATATATATATATATATATATATATATATATATATATATATACTGTATATGTGTGTGTGTGTGTTCTCATCCTGTCTTCCAGTATCCCAGATAACGTCAATACATAAGCTTCTTGAAGATCTATGAACAGTGTATGTAGGTAGCAAACTCATCCCAAAATATCTGCTGAAAACAGAAAGAGTTGCACCCACTAGGGCCATTCCCTCTAAGAAAAAGTGGTTCAACTTACCCAAATCGGGCTCACTTCTACACCATCAAAATGGCATTGCTTTTGTCATGCCCTACAGAGAATATTTAGATCATCCTCCCACTCTCACAAGTAGTGTGCGGGAAATGCAAACACCAGGATGAATTTAATTCTTTTATCAGACTTTCATACAATTTTACTTACAAGATGCGAACTCATTATTTTCTTTTATTTCATGAATCAATTAACCCGTCTTCGTTCAAGAGACAGGTTTACCATAGATATCACGATATTCATGATTAGGATCATTTATTCCCTTCTCGGTAAAGTCATGAAAAAGGGAAAAAACGTGGATTTGCAGTCAACGATAAATAAATAAAGTATATAAAACATATATCACAAGTTCGTAAACAGATATCTTGTAATTCTATTACGTAACCCTCCTCGTCTAGCAACGCCGTTTTTGTCTAGATACTTTTTTCAGCACCTATAGGCCAGACCTCAAAGTTCGTTTTGACCTTGGGATTTTGGAGACTGCTCTATGTTACGTAAAGTCGAAAGGAGAAAAAAAGGTAAAACAACCCAGACACCTCAAAGTTACGCAGGCCTTTACGTAACGCTGTAGAGATTAGATAACCGGTCTGAACAAACCTTTTGTAATTCCGGATAATTTACTAAAATGGCTTCCGTTAATTTATGTGGCTGCTTTCTTATTCAGCAGACGAGGAAATGGGCCTCCTCCTCCTCCTCCTCCTCCTCCTCTTCGCCGTTCGGTCTAGACAGCAGCTTTAGCCACCTGGAGCCCTTCGCTCCTATTAATCATGCCTCGGTCTCAATTTATCTTGGTTCCGTTTCAACGGAGGAAAAACTTCCATAACGAAAGCGATGGAGTAATTTTCGGTAGTATCATACTGTACTTATCTTTGATCTCGACACATTGTTTTTTTATAAGAATATCTTATATTTTACACCTACCTTAGGTATCTAGTTTTAACAAGAACCATGACTGCTGCAATGATGATGCGGCTCTCAACACTAGTACAAACCAAACGAGAGAGAGAGAGAGAGAGAGAGAGAGAGAGAGAGAGAGAGAGAGATTACGTCGTCAGTCCCCCAATTTTTAACGACACAGAATACTTATTTTAATGGAGTGCCCAACACGATTCTGTTCTTTCTTTCTGATTTCATACCAAACCAGAATCACAACAGTGAACGAACGACCAGGTATATAAATTCACTGCCTTTGTCAACTGAGGATCGAATGTTGGTCATGTAGTTTGTGATATGAACGCCTTACCAATTGCGCTACGAACCAGAGACAGAGGGAGAGGAACATTAGTGAAAAGATTGAACGTTTAGAGTACCTCAGTAACCGTCTAAACGCGAGACCTGTCTCAAAAGATATAAAAGAATTATTACAATAATAAAATTCGACTGCGTTGGAATGTGACATGGCATGACCTTATTGAGAACAAGTATCCAAAACTGAAAATATATCAAATTCAATATCTTTCTCATACTGTACATATGTTGCCTCTCCATCAAGTTGCAAATCAACTTGAACAACATTCTACATGCAAGCATTATGTCATTAACAAACAGAAAAGCTAGATAGCACGGATAAACGGCTCATAAAATATCCTCGACATTACGAGCCTCCTTTTCCCTATTTTTGTATCACATCTTACATTCGCCTCACTGAAGAAATGAAACGACACCTTGCAATATTAATTTTTTTTTCTACAATATTTTAACATTAACTCTCTCTCTCTCTCTCTCTCTCTCTCTCTCTCTCTCTCTCTCTCTCTCTCTCTCTCTCTCTCGTCCTCTTACCTAAAAAAATAGAGATGAAACCGTCATATTAAATGGTATTTCAATAATGACTCGGCAAAACAAAATTCTTTTGAAGTTCAGCCCCCTGAAAAAAGGAGAAACTTGCAATGGACTAAAAGGCAAGAAAACCCGAATAATCTACTTCACCGACTTCGTTCAAGAAATGTAATTTCTTCCTTGGCTACACCTGGAAGGCCTCTCCGTATTTATTACTTTTATTACTTCTGAATAACACCTAAATCGAAAGAAACTTTACTCTTTAAAACCTGAGCGTGAGATCTGAGGGGATGGCGATGGAGTCGGAGAGTCGGGGGGGACGGGGGAGAGGATAAAGGGATAGAGATCAGATGGAAAGGAGGAGGAAGAGGAGGAGGAAAGGAGCTGAATGAATGAGGGAAAGAGAAGGAGGAACGATGGCAGAAACGAAAACACAGTAATGGTTCCTTGTCCTTCCATTTGCATAAAGCTGTATGTTTCGTTTAATTATGAACTTCGCCGTAACAATAGACAAGGATTTTACGGTTCTATATTTTCCAGGTATTTATTTTTTTATTTTTTTAGTCTCCGAATACCGCTAGCAGCAAATGACTTTAATCTATCTTACGCTAATACTTTGTAATCTCATAATAGAAACTACCCGCAAGGGGCATTACTCTAATTGAATCTCCTTTGGGGTGAATTGAATACATTTTACTTGGCTTTAGATAATGGCCAATATTGCCAAAACTTTACTTCAGATCCACTGTCGACTAATTACAATAACAATGTAAATTATTGTTGACAGAACTTTCTATTAAATCACTTCAAATAACTCAATTAAATAAAGTGGCTCTATTGTCATCGTATCCCTATTCTAGGATGAGCAATCTAGGATATGACGCAAGCCACAAGCGGAAGATTCTGAGGCCCTTTGTACGAAACCCCTGCCTCGGATACTCTAGTTTAACAGAACACTCGTTAATATAGCAGTCTCGAATGTTTTACTCTCAGAACATCAGTAACACAGAAGTTGGTTATTTTTTCTCCAAACATCGGATCGGAAATGGTATAGTTTTGGATGCCTTTACGTTCCAAAGCATCAGCATAACAGTACAGGTGGATGAAGGGTTTTAAGCTACGGGCATCACTTTCAGTTAGCTGACACCGAATTAGTTTAGGGATTCTCGCCAGACACAATCTTCAGGAAAAACACTCTGATTCCAGAAATGGAACCTCTCACCTTTCCCGGAGCGCAAGAGCATGAATGGAACAGAAGCTTTCGAGCGAGGAAATAAAGCAAAAGCAACAACAACAACGAAACCGAAACCGAGACAGCGAAGCAAAAGCGAACATCCAAACGGAGCAGGGCAGAGACTTTTCCCCTTTCCCAATAATTTTCGTCGAGCAGAGAAAGGATTGCCAGGACCGATCGTACAATATATTCTCTCGGGCAGCCACATATCCAATAATGGGAAATTCCCCACATGTTATCCATTTTAGTATGAGCCTTTGAAATTCTGGATTACCATTAAAGGACATCCTAATCCAAAATGGATTACCTGCATATCGGAAACTTTCTGACAATTTTATGACGAATTATTCATGCAAGGTATTTTTCACTGCTAAAAAAACCAACATATTATATGTCTGCCGACGGTCGTGGATATTTTTAGTTTTCTGTAAAAGAAAACTACTGAAATCGGTATTTGTCCGTCCGTCCGCACTTATTCTGTCCGCCCTCAGACTTTAAAAACTACTAAGGCTAGAGGGCTGAAAATTGGTATGTTTATCATCCACCCTCCAATCAATAAACTTGCCCAGTTGCAGCCCCCTAGCCTCAATAGTTTTTATTTTATTTAAGGTTAAAGTCAGCCATGATCGTGCGTCTGGCACCGCTATAGAAGCCAACAACACACGTCACCAACGTGACGTGGCTGAAAGTTTCAAGGGCTGCGGCTGAGAGTTTCATGGGCTATGGTTGGGGGTTTAATACTGCACTACACACTGAACAGAAAACTCGATTGCGCCGAAGAAACTTCGGCGCATTTTTTACTTGTTTTTTTAACAGCCGGTTTGTGTAAACCTGGAGCTGTATTTTCGTATAGCTTCTCTCCTATTTATTTTTATTTGATTTCCTATTCCCGGTTTCCGAAACAAGGAGACACGTCGTAGGATGACACATTGATCCATGCCCAGGAAGAAATGGCCCATAAAAACAGGATGCAGACGACCGTCTCTTGGAAGTGGGCCGACAAAATCAGCCATCAAAGAGCGAGAGGAGAGGAAAGGAGGAGCACCGAAATTACGAGAGTCTGTGTGTCCTAAAACACCTGCGTTTGCAAATGGTTGCCCTTGCAATTCATCTTTACATTCAGACTCGGAAAATACGATCTCTTAATTCATTTAAGAAATCGACAGGTTTCTCTCTCTCTCTCTCTCTCTCTCTCTCTCTCTCTCTCTCTCTCTATATATATATATATATATATATATATATATATATATATATATATATATATATATATATATACATATATATATGTATAAGTATAATATATATATGCATATATGTGTGAGTAAATGTATATATATATATATATATATATATATATATATATATATATATATATATATATATATGTATAAGTATAATATATATATGCATATATGTGAGTAAATGTATATATATATATATATATATATATATATATATATATATATATATATATATATATATATATATATGTGTATTAGCTGAAGCCACTGGGAAAGTTCAAAATGAAACGAGAGAGTGCCAAGTACTTTCGTGTATTTCAACACATCTTCGGGGCACAAAATAACACAGAGCTACTTCCTTTACATGAAAACACCACACCGGTCACTACCACATTCATACTTAAATGGCTGACCTCAGAAATAACATTCTGTGTTAAAAACCTTCATAGCATTAGCTTCTTCATGTACCCACACAGAGGGCTCATCAGCAAGACGTCAGACCACCCAACAAACGCTGTCATTCAGTTGCATCTTCTCCGCACTCTTGCACTTCCTGGGTATAAGGCCCTTCACTTCCACGAAACACCTCTTTCACGTTATCTATTACTCTTCACTTTCTAGGACTGAATTGAACTGAATATAAAATTCAGGCCAAAGGCCAAGCACTGGTACCTATGAGGTCATTCAGTTCTGAAACGGAAATTGACAGTAAAAGGTTTGAAGGTGTAACAGGAGGAAAACCTCACAGCTGCACTATGAATCAACTGCTAGGAGAGGGTGGAAAGTAAGGTGGAAGAGAATATGAACGGAGGTATAGTAAAAGGAATAAAAGGGGTTGCAGCTAGGGGTCGAAGGCACGCTGCAAAAAACCTTAAGTAATGCCTACAGTGCACCGCGTAAGGCGCACTGACGGCACAAACCTGCTGCTGGGTGCACTTTCTAGGAGAGCGCTTTCGTGCTAGTAAGCGACACATCTGCAAACATGAATGTAAAAACCTGACAACTAAACTCTGTCTTGTGAAAAATTAAAATATATTTATGATGTAGATGTTACAGACAAAAAACTAATTATAACAAATATTCAGTAAACAAAAGAACGGAACTTTATGAAATAACTTCACGATATACAGTGGGGGAAGAATAAGTGGATTTAGTGAACCTAAATTTAACAAATTTTATCAAGAGGTTTCCATAAATATACCAATTCTTGTAAGAGTAGTTTGGGTCTCGATGACAAATAACGTTATAACGCCAGTTCATGGAATAAACCTAAACATTCAATCAATGATTTATATTTGCAAGGGATAAGAGGCTGTAGACGACTCTGGGCCGTTGAAGTCGTGTGTCTCCTCAGAGCGCAGCTGTAGCCTAAATGGCAAAAATAACAAATGCTGGAATCTTTCATCCGGTGAATGGAAAGGAATATAGAATTTAGGCTAAAGGCCAAGCACTGGGACCTATGAGGTCATTCAGCACTGAAAGGGAAATTGAGAGTCGAAAGGCTTGAAAGGTGTAACGGGAGGAAAACCTCGCAGCTGCACTATGAAACAAGTGTTAGGAGAGGATGGATAGCAAGATGGAAGAGAAAGAATATGAATGGCGGTACAGTAAAAGGTATGAAAAGGGTTGCAGCTAGGGACCGAGGGGACGCTGCATAGAACCTTAAGTAATGCCTACAGTGCACCGCGTGAGGTGTACTGACGGCACTAAACCCCTACGGGGTTCATCCGATGACATGGGAAAAAATGTAAACAACGTTCGCTTCAGTACTGTCACTGAAATTGGTGGGCGCCCCATGCTTAAATAAATAATACCATGCATGGTGAGAAAAATAATGTCTCTGCACTTTACGAAAAATCATTGGTAAAAATTGTATTCCTTCTGATAAAAGAAATTTGATGAATTCTTTACCAAAATTTATTTGCAATGAGCCATCACCTTGATCAAATTTGATGTGTAATAAGGAAAAGCTTCGATAAAATTTGATTTGCACTAAGACTTTCACAAAATTTAATTTCCACAAAGAAAATTTTGTGTACTAGAAAAATTTGATAAAAATTTTGTTTGTAATCAGAAAAGTCCTTGACAGAACTGTTTAAAATAAAAACTCAAAGAATACTGTTTGATAAGAAAAGCTTTGACAATATAATATTTTCAATATGAAAAAAGTTATTAAAATTCAATTTGTAGTGAGGAAACCTTGATCATGAATTTTATATGAACCCATTACGATGAACCGGATATATGTTAGGCTAGATGTACAATCACCTGGTCGTCGCTCATCACACTGCCAAACTCGAGACACGAGGCGTTTAAAAATGCAACCGCAGTTAATGGATTCCAGGTCGGTTGGAAAACTCGCAACGAGGTCATTTAGGTTGCTTCGAAGTTAAAGAGGAACGAGGATAATGGTAGTTGGTCCCTCAGGGCATCCAGTTCCTCTCGGGTTATTTGTTTTTCTTCCAAAGGCTTTATCATTATTATTATTATTATTATTATTATTATTATTATTATTATTATTATTATTATTATTATTATTATTATTCATTAGATGAAACCTATTCATATGGAACAAGCTCACAGGGGCCACTGACTTGAAATTCAAGCTTCCAAAGAATATGGTTCTCATTAGGAAGAAGTAAGAGGAAGTAAAGGGAAAGAAAAAAATACATTAATAAATTAATAAATAGATAAACATGTATTAAAATGCAAGGAGAACAGTATTAGGGAAGTAATGCATTGCATCTTCGCTTGAACCTCTGAAGTTCCAATTGCACGACCTCTTATGGGAGGCTGTTCCACAGTCCAACTAAGGAATTCCCGTTTCGTGCTTCCCATTCCGTGTACAGCCGTGACTCTGAAAATACGGTTCACAAAACCGTTTTCGGCGGTTATTCAGGCGATGGACGAAAATCTGTTCAAATATCTTATGTGGGAAAGAGACAGAAATGTCAATAATTAAACGCTAGTTAAAGGAATCACAATTTAAAGCAAGTGGGCATACACGGGGCACTAACTTTTCCTGCTGAATCGGTCACAACCTGTGTCATGTCAGGGGAAATGGGTTGAAAATCTTATGACTCGGAGGGTACTTCGTGAAATGAATGAATCACGAAATCTAGGCAATAAAACTAAGCTCCGGGGCTGGACAGCCAGACAAGGAGATCTAGAAAATAAATGAGAGGATATGCGAAGATCTAACGGTGACAATGAGAGAAGCCCCCAACGTTGCACCAAGAAATAATAGTCAGAGGGATTGCACAACAAGACATGAAGAGGGAATGAAGGTAAATAAAAAAAAAAAAAAGTCTGTAAGGCGCGTGCAACTAGGGGCAGAAGGGAGACTGAAAACACCCTTTAGTAATGTCTACAGTGGGCCACGTGAGGTGAACTGATGGCACCTAACACCCTACGGATGAAAATTTAGAACGCCTGATGAAAGCGATGTGAAGGTGAAGGAAACTTTGATCGTCCAGTGCAGACCGCCATATTTTTTCTGTCGCCTTCATTCATCGCATATAATGGCACCAGAGAACTTTTCTCCCAGCAATTGCTGTCATAATCGTTCTCCCCTTTTAGTTTCCTGGAAAAGAAAACTATTGAGATGGCCATTTGCCTGTCCGTCCCCACTTTTTCCGTCCGCCTTCAGATCTTAAGAACTACTGAGGCTAGAGGGCTGCAAATTGGTATGTTGATCATCCACCCTCCGGTCATCAAACATACCAAGTTGCAGCCCTCTAGCCTCAGTAATTTTTATTTTATTTAAGGTTAAAGTTTGCCATAATCGTGCGTCTGGCACCGATATAGGTGCCAACAACACAGGCCACCACCGGGACGTGGCTGAAAGTTGCATGGGCCGTGGCTGAGGGTTTCATGGGCTGTGGCTGAGAGTTTCGTACAGCATTATATGCTGTACAGAAAACTCGATTGCGCCGAAGAAACTTCGGCGCATTTTTTTACTTGTTATTATCGCACATGCCTTCAAAAAAATAGTTCCTGGAACTTGAAACCGACTTCGAGGATTCGTGCGAAAGGCAGTGTGATACAATGAAGCCCAAAAGCCATCGATGTTAGCTCTGATATTCATGACCATTCTTCATCCCCAAATACTTCTATATTTGCGCTCTTCCCCTTCCACTCTCCTCTTTATTCATGGCTGCAATGACAAATTCTGAATTACAACTCGAAGACGGAGGGGAAGTTATTCTTACTCGGGGACGACTGGTAAAGGTAAACAGTTGCAACGTTATCGGAAATCACTAAATATGAAACAATTCTTTTTCTTCCTCTTTCGCCTCGCTTTTTAATTAAAGGTCAGAAAACTGCACTGACTTCGTCCAAAGGAATGAGAGAGAGAGAGAGAGAGAGAGAGAGAGAGAGAGAGAGAGAGAGAGAGAGAGAGAGAGAGAGAGATCAAATGATAAACTGAGCACCGAAAGTACAACAATAAAAGATTGAAAGAACAAGACTGAAACATTCATCCGACCGGGGACTTCCCCTTTTAAACTTTCACAAAGACGCCCCGCACTTCGATGGTCTGTTCGAAAAATAAGTTACCTGTTCTCTTTCCTATGTACTTTTCAAAAGAAAGAACGATTACGTTTTTATACTTTAACCCAAAACTTTTAGGTAGTAAATGTATTATCTTCGTAAATGGTAAATATTAAATATACCTTTAAAAACTTTTAACAACAAGTTCACGTTTACCATTCAACTATTCTTGCTTCCATTCTTTCATCATCTATATTAACGGTCATTGCTTCATCCTGTTACTCTTGCTTACATTTACTCTGAGTTTCCTCCTCTTGCAAAAACATTCAGAATCTTTCACTGGTTTGTGCATTTTTCCTTCACTATTCAAAATCAGTACTTCATCACCAGCAAAACTAAACCGCCCAACAAGTTTGCACCTAAGCCTGATTCCCGCTCTCCCACCTCTCGCCTAAGTCCATCATTCAAGATGAAAAACAAGTAAAAAATGCGCCGAAGTTTCTTCGGCGCAATCGAGTTTTCTGTACAGCCGCTACAGCATATAATCAAGGCCACCAAAAATAGATCTATTTTTCGGTGGTCTCGGTATAATGCTGTATGACCCGCGGCCCATGAATCTTAACCATTGCCCGGCGTTGGCATGTCCTACATCGCTGCCAGAAGCAGGATTATGGCTAACTTTAACCTTAAATAAAAAAAAAAAAAAAAACTACTGAGGCTAGAGGGCTGCACTTTGGTATGTTTGATGATTGGAGGGTGGATGATCAACATACCAATTTGCAGCCCTCTAGCCTCAGTAGTTTTTAAGATCTGAGGGCGGACAGAATGAAGTGCAGACGGACAAACAAAGCCGGCACAATAGTTTCTCTTACAGAAAATAAAAACTGAAATCAATGTAGACAGAACACACCCTTGTCTCTGACCCCGTCTTAGTAGAGAGGGATGAAATAGTAAGAGGAGTGGCTGGAAGTATATAAGACTGGCCTAAAGCGTAAGTGAAAATGGATACAAGTTTTGTTGGAGTGGAAAGGTGGAAATATGGCAAGAAATGTAATTAAAGCATGAGAGATTTACAACAGGGAAATCAGAACATCATCTATGGAGACGGAAACAGTGGGCTCAAAAGGATGGCACTGAAGTCGAAGAAATATTTCAGTGGTCAGCCAAATTCTGTGATGTCAGCACTGAATCAGCAGGAAGTGTCTGTGGGCACAGAATGAGGAGGAATAAAAGCAGTAAATGGCAGCATGATAAAATTAGTGGGTTAATGAAAGGAAAAAAGATTTTTGAGATGCAGTTACAAAATAAACCGTACAAAAGAGGATAAATTAGGCAGCTGAGGTCAACATGAGTAGAAAAATTGGTGTATGGAATTGGAATTGGAATATGAGGGTTAGGCCTGATGCCAGGCGCTGGAACCTATGAAGTCATTCAGTGCTGAAAGGGACATTGAGAGTAAAGGAGGTTTTAAAGGTTAAACAGGAGGAAAACCTCACAGTTGCACAACGAAAAAACTGTGAAGAAAGGGTGGAAAATAAGGTCGAAAAAAGAGAATATGAATGGAGGTACACTAACAGGAATGAAAGGAAAAGATGATGTATGTAACAATACAGGAGTAATAGAGAGTAGGGGAACACTGTTCTTTAGCGAAACAGCAATAGACAAATATACAAAATCTTCAAATAAAATTTACAAATGGAGAGATGGAGCCTCAAGAAAATTCATTCTTGTATCACTGGAGTGAATATTTTGAAGTACTTAAATATGGCGGGTAGAAGAGCGCACATCTGAATGATGCAAGAGTGGCACGATCAAGTGTAGATTTGAGAATGCTTCAGTTCTTTCAACATCAGTTTGAACAGCACACTCTCAGAACACATACATTTAAACTGTTTTACATGTCCTTTATGGCCATCATGCCACAATAGTAGCTACTTCCCTTGGTACAAGGGAAGTAGCTGTTGTTTGCAAAACCAGACAAAATTACCCTTTATCCACCCGACACGCAAAGATCTTGCACTTTCACTTGCTTAACACTAAGCGCCATTATATCCAGTCTTCTCCCTTTCGAAACATCACAATACATCTCTTGTCATCGATACCGCATCCAAGATCATTCATAACTCCTAAACTAATAACCTAAATTGCTTCTCTGGAAGAAAGCAGCAAAAAGTATCAAATTTGGGTTGAAAACCGTGTGTGTGTGTGTGTGTGTGTGTGTGTGTGTGTGTGTGTGTGTGTGTGTGTGTGTGTGTGTGTGTGTGTGTGTCAAGAGCAGAGTGGTATTAATAAAATCTTATCGACAGAAAACTATAGAGCGCCGCCTGCCGCAACTGCGGCAGTATTCGATCATAGATCGTAGAATGACTTCACAATACCACACTACTTGTCTATGTAAGAAGTGAAACCGTATTCTATTCACCTTTATAAAAACTTAGGCTATATTCTAAACATGTTAGTAACAACACCACACTCAATGGGGGAAAGAGGAATGACGTTATCTTTTGCGCTCCAAGTTGAATATTTGTTTTTGAATCGTACGCGAAATGATGATTTATCTTTAAAGTTGAATATTTGTTTTCGAACCGTAAGCGAAATGATGATTTATCTTTAGAGTTGAATATTTATCTTTATAGTTGAATATCTGTTTTTGAACCGTAAGCGAAATGATGATTTGTCTTTGAAGTTGAATATTTGTTCTTGAATCGTAACCGAAATGATGATTTATCTTTAAAGTTGAATATTTGTTCTTGAATCGTAACCGACATGATGATTTATCTTTAGAGTTGAATATTTGATCTTGAATCGTAAGCGAAATGATGATTTATCTTTAAAGTTGAATATTTTTTTTTAATCGTAACCGAAATGATGATTTGTCTCTAAAGTTGAATATTTGTTTTTGAATCGTAAGCGAAATGATGAACTGTCTTTAAGGTTGAATATTTGTTTTTGAATCGTAAGCGAAATGATGATTTGTCTTTAGAGTTGAATATTTGTTTTTGAATCGTAAGCGAAATAATGATTTGTCTTTAAAGTTGAACATTTGTTTTTGAATCGTAAATGAAATGATGATTTGTCTGTAAAGTTGAATATTTGTTTTTGAATCGTAAGCGAAATGATGATTTGTCTTTAAAGTTGAATATTTGTTTTTGAATCGTAAGCGAAATGATGATTTATCTTTAAAGTTGAATATATGTTTTTAAATCGTAAGCGAAATGATGATTTATCTTTAAAGTTGAATATATATTTTTGAATCGTAAGCGAAATGATGATTTATCTTTAGAGTTGAATATTTGTTTTTGAATCATAACCGAAATGATGATTTATCTTTAAAGTTGAATATTTGTTTTTGAATCGTAAGCGAAATGATGATTTGTCTTTAAAGTTGAATATTTGTTTTTGAATCGGAACCGAAATGATGATTTGTCTTTAAAGTTAAATATTTGTTTTTGAATCGTAACCGAAATGATGATTTGTCTTCAAAGTTGAATATTTTTTTCTGAATCGTAAGCAAAATGATGATTTGTCTTTAAAGTTGAATATTTGTTTTTGAATCGTAAATGAAATGATGATTTATCTTCAAAATTGATTATATTTGTTCTTGACCAGTAAGCAAAATGATGATTTGTCTTTAAAGTTGAATATTTGTTTTTGAATCGTAAGCGAAATGATGATTTATCTTTAACGTTGTATATTAGTTTTTGAATCGTAAGCGAAGTGATGATTTATCTTTAAAGTTGAATATTAGCTTTTGAATCGTAAGCGAAATGATGATTTATCTTTAAAATTGAATATTTGCTTTTGAATCGTAAACGAAATGATGATTTATCTTCAAAGTTGAATATTTGCTTTTGAATCGTAAACGAAATGATGCTTTATCTTTAAAATTGAATATTTGTTCTTGAATCGTAAATGAAATGATGATTTCACTTTAAAGTTGAATATTTGTTTTTGAATCGTAAACGAAATGATGATTTATCTTTAAAAGTGAATATTTGTTTTTGAATCGTAAATGAAATGATGATTTATCTTCAGTGTTGAATATTTGTTTTTGAATCGTAAACGAAATGATGATTTATCTTTAAAAGTGAATATTTGTTTTTGAATCATAACCGAAATGATGATTTATCTTTAAAGTTGAATATTTGTTTTCGAATCGTAGCCAAAATGATGATTTATCTTTATAGTGTAAAACTGTTGAAATCAGCCTTGTATGACAACACTAAATCGTGAATGTGTGGCTACATTAGGTTTAGTCGAAGACTGCAAAGAAACACTTCGGAAAAACTTGCAAGTAGTACTGAAGAGGGAAATGGTACAGACAGAATAGAATATAGAATTTAGGCCAAAGGCCAAGCGCTGGGACCTATGAGATCATTCAGGGCTGAAATAGAAATTGACAGTAAGAAGGTTCGAAAGGTGTAACAGGAGGAAAACCTCGAAGTTGCACTATGAAACAACTGTTAGAGTGGGTGGAAATTCCGATGGAAGAAAGAGACTACGAACGGAGGTACAGAAAAAGAAATGAATGAGGTTGCACCTAGGGTCCGAAGAGACGCTGCAAAGACCCTCTAGTAATGCCTACAGTGCACCACGCGAGGTGCACTGACGGCACTACCACACTACGGGGAGGAAATGGTACAAACAAAAGACAATGTAAAGTAATTTCAAATACGCTCAAGCTAAAAGTATGAAAAGAAGGGAATGGCAGTGAAGCAGCATTTTAATTGTGTAATCAGAAGAGGGACCGAGAGCATTAGCAGCAATCAAAGATGCAGAGATTACGGTCTACAGACAGTTTGAATATAAGAAAAAACTCAAAGAAGGGGAGACAAAGCGAACTCATGACAGAACGCAAGTAATGCTTGGAAAGTAACCCAAATCTATTCCCATAACGTCGTTTTTATCTTTGTAATTCCTCTTCGTAAACTAAGTACCCCTGCAGAAAAAAATATTCATCCTTTCCTTTAAATTGCCAACTGCAAGAACATTAAAACTGATATACTAATAAACCAGCGTCTCCCTTATGTACTAACACACACATACACACACATTATATATATATATATATATATATATATATATATATATATATATATATATAAATATATATATAAATATATATATATATATATATATATATATATATATATATATATATATATCAAATACCACAGGAAAGAAATGTAACACGATTTGATATATAAATCACGTGTAAGTGATTATGAGCACGCACACACACATACTGTATATATGTGAGCATTAAGCTACAAACGTCCTTTAATATCCAATTCGCTCTACCTCGGAAATAGTATATTTTCATATATGTTACCCGAAGGGGAATTTTTTAGTTGATAAGTTCGTCGCTCACGAGACGACGAGCTTATTATCAACTAAAAAATTCCCCTTCGGTTAACATATATGAAAATATATTATTTCCGAGGTAGAGCGAAGTGGATATTAAAGGACGTTTGTAGCTTAATGCTTGTATATGAATCACGGTGACGTGATAAATAGGCACAGAAGGGTTTACTACCGTCTGTAGCATATCCTTAGGTAAGCTGACGTTGGCTCAGTGGCAGCATGCTGGTCTTGCACTCGTAAGGTCTATAGTGCAGCCCTCCTCTAAACCTACCTACTGATACAGCTCGGAATGGGTATCAGTGTCAGCTGGAATTCAAGAAAAATGCATGGAGTAGCAATCTCATCCCTGTAACTTGTTGGGAACCTAAAGGCTCTATCCTCCTGGTGCAACCCCTCAAAAATGGAATAGGGGCATATCTTCAACATGCACCTTTCCCATTTATCTGGAGGACGTGGAGCCAGAAGGTTAGAGCCTTCTGATTTCTCAGCAGATAAAATGTACCTAAGGCCGAGGAGTGCTAAATGAAGCGTTGTGAACCATTACATTGGAGGAAATGTCCCCTCAGTTGCCAAAGCTTTAAGTCTGCTGCCCCATATTCTGTATTCATACTGGAAAAAAAAGTAGAGGAAAACATAAAAGACCAAGTCTTGGGTAACCTAGTTGATTTGTTTGGTATGTGACAAAGTAAGACGAGTCCCAGGAGTAAATGGGATGAAGAAAATCCTATGGAAGTGTTGGGAAAGGGTCTTGATCCTAGGAAACACATGGTTTCTATAGAATGATAAAACAAAGTGAGGAAAAGTTTATGTTATGTCAGTGCAAAATAGATGGAGAAGCAACTTCAAGGATGAAATGATGAGATGAGTGGATGAAGGCTTAGCTGGTCATTACTTGGTTGAAGTGGGAGCAGAGTTAATTAAGATTCCAGCTTGGGAATACATGGTGAAAATGTGGCTATCAGTTCTATTAAGACAAGTGAGTTTCATATGAAGGAAGTGAGAAGGCCATATAAGAAGGAAATAGCTGAAATATGGGCAACACTCGTTTGAGGCATGTAAAATTATAGGATGAGATCATACAGTTAGCAGGGAGGATTATGGTTATAGGTGGTTTGGATTAGCTGGATAAAAACAGTAAGCTGTAGGATGAAAAAATAAGGAGTTTAGCGAAGGAAAAATTATATTACTTGAAGTTCGTATGCAAATCTGATAAGATCATTCACAGGAATACACGAGGACGGATAAGGTAGTCCAAAGGAAAGTGACAGAGAAAAAACAGGTAGGAAATAAAAATTGGGAGGGAAAGTGAGCAAGTATTTGAGTAAGAATCTAAAAAAAAATAAGATGTTCTTTGAAAGGGTGGTAAATGCAAATAGAAAGGTTAATGAACAAATAGGTCTCAAAATGTAACAAGCATATGAAAAGGTGCTGTCTGAATTGACTTTGGTCCTCAATCAATACAGTGAGTATAACTAAGATTTGTTGACAGGGAAGAAAATGACAAGCAGAGGTGAAGGATACAAGAGTGAAAGAGGCTTGTGCACATCTGAGAATTCTCGTGGAAGTGACTGTTAAAGACATGAGGCAGGCAAACATGAGGTTAAAACATGGACAGAAACCATGAGTTTATGGGATAAAGAGTGAGAAGCTGTGGTACAGTACCGAAAGTGTGAGTGAGTGGCTATGCAGAGTGTGTAAGGCATGTCTGCAAAAACTTGAGGACTTGGAGTGTCTATAAAAGCCAAGATAAATAGTTAGCAAAGGACCGTTGAACCAACTGTCCTTTATGGAAGTAAAAGTGGGGATACAGACAGGGAATGAAAGTTTAAGAGGCTGAGGCTTTTGAGATGAGTTGTTTGTATAATGTGTGTAGCATACAAAGAAGTGGAACAGCAAGATGGTTTGTTCATGTGGAAAGAGAAATGGATGAAAGCTTTGTGAAAACTGTATACACTGGAAATGTTAGGAGAGAAAAAGTGAGAATGACATAGAGAGTAATTTTAAAGAGGTACTGGAAAAGGTCTACAATATCCAAGAAGCATGAGAGCAAAAGCATAGTAAACTAAAAGGCACTGTTTTTATGAGGTTCAAGGTGTATTAAGCAGATAATGTTATGGAAGTTTCCACGATTCATCGGTTAAAATACATATGTGGTGGAGGTCATACATACATACATACATACATACATACATATATATATATATATATATATATATATATATATATATATATATATATATATATATATATATATATATATACAGTATATATATATATATATATATATATGTATAGTATAGACATATGTATGTATGTACAGTATGTATGATGTGTGTGACTGTGTATAACAAGTCTGGCCCAGCAACACTAACATTTCAGAATAAATCTGTGCAAACAAATGGAATCAGAAAAGATCTTACTGCACATTATTCAAAAAAAATTTAAAAATAATGATAAAAACTGAACTGGTTCCGCAGAGGTCCTCACAGATCCCGACCTTAGAAAGGAATGGAAGAACTAAATACCATTTCGAAGCGCTTCTTTGGATGCCAGAATAAATAACTCAATCAGTGCACGCTATTAGCCTACCTCATTTTTAAAATCAATATTCCTCTCTCACTCTTATTCCCCACGGCATTCAGGAGAAACCGAATTAGCATAAATTTGCGAAGTTGATGAAAGTAGAAATTGACAGTCCACGAACACACGAGGCTTTTTCTGGTTCTCCCGATTGGGTCGCGAGGGCGGAAAATAGGATTGCTCTCTTGTAGGGTACAATTCCAGGCGCTGCCACATCTGGGGCCTCCTTTCTTAATAATAGGTTGTGCTGCAGACGTGTGTTGGGTATGTGAATTTTTGGATTTACTGACACGCTTCTACCTATGTCATTGTCCGTATCTGTGTGTACTATACGTGGATTCGACAGCTTTTGTGTACATGACTATATTCCCGTATTTGTGTGTGCTGCCTGGGTGAGCAGGTGTGCTGGTTGGGTAAAAAAAAAAAAAATACAAGATACAGTAGTTATAGTTAAAAGACCGCATGCTTATATAACAGATGTAAGCTTGAAGTGTTCTTTATCAAAAAGTATATGATATTTCTCACTTCCAGACAGATATTCACATCTGACATTTTCCTTTCCACAGTCCCATTAAACTTTCAGTTTTCCAAGGATTCACTTTCTCCTTCCCACCATCAGACACTGGGCACTTCACTTTTACAGAAACTAATTTTTCATTTTTTAATACCCTTCCACTGATCATATCTCTCTCCACGAGCTCTATGCAATCTGCTTTTCCAGAAATCACAATGACATTTCTAAATTCCAAAAACTTGCATAGGAGTCATGAAACTCTCAACCGACATCCAAATATCCAAAGGTGAACATGTCTCCCTCTTAGAACTCGCTCCAAACATTCCCCACTTCTCAAAACGCACATTCAACACCCCACTTGCACACGAGCACATCTGAAACTTTCCATTTCCAAAAGCACCCAGTACTGAATCTCAAATATCTTACTTTGCCAGGTGAAAGCAAGGGCAACTGTACATCTATGTTTCCAGGTTAGTGAATTGAAGTTTAATAAAATTTCACTTATAAACATTCCAAAGGCTCAGGCTAGTTATTATAGATTCCATGGCATTTTTAACAATCCTCTGAACTATGTAACTAATAATTTCTATTACATTCCTTTTTTTTCAAACTAGGAAGGACTTATACTAGTGAACACATCATCAATAAGAGTAGCAAAGCGAATAATAACAAAGTACTGTTATGTTAAGCGATTCAGTCCCACTTGCTATACCTTCAGACAAATTATCATATAAAAAAGCATAAAACAGTATTTTCTTTTAAACATTAAAACATATATATTTTATATTTATATATATGTATATATATATATATATATATATATATATATATATATATATATATATATATTTATATATATATATATATATATATATATATATATATATACATTATATATATCATATATAATTATATACCATATATATATATATATATATATATATATATATATATATATATATATATATATATATATATATATATATATCCCAGTTTTCCTTTCTATCAAAGTAAAGAAATGCTAGGTTATGGGTCTATCAATATTCTTGCCTTTGGCAGTCGGTAACAATAAAGAACTGTAAGAAAAAGTTAGTTTTCTCCAGGGGCATTGATTTACGAAGAGGAATTACTTTGGATGAAAACGACACATCGGGAATAGTTTTCATTTTTGTGCCACTTCTCCAGCTTCCTTTCTCATTCATTGTCGTTCTCCCGATCTTTGGTGAGTTCATTTCGTCTACCTGTCTTTCAGATGTGCGACTGTTTCTTTATCGCATCGTCTCTTAAACTCTTTCTAATTCCATATCTCACTGTTACTAATATTCACGTTCATAAGTTTATGGGTCAATGGCGTCACTTTTCGTTGTCATCACTTCACGTGTCTTTTGGTTTACATTGCAAGCTCCGGACTTCGCTGCCGAATCCAGGTTCAACTAACAGGTTCGGCAGCCAGTTATGGAGCACCCTTATTATCACATGGATGAGCGCCACCAACATCACATGACTAACCAGGACCGGGCTCTCCTCCGGGCCTACTGTAGTAACCAAATTTTCGTCTTCACGTTGTGCCAAAAGCGGATCAAAACTGCAACAAACTTTATAGGCAGCTCTACGGGCAAGCGCCCACGCTGGCATAATGCAGGTTTAATCGCAAACAATGACAATAGACCAGTGCGTTCTGAGAATCCTGTCTATGAGTTAATCTTTACCGTATATACCATTAGCATCATTTCCGTCTTCATTACCATTTACAAGATTTTTCTTTTGCATTACTTCTCAAGCCATAGAATAACATAAGGGCGGACTTACTAACAATTCTGCGCAGATATATAGACAATTTAATTTGTTCATTCATACCATGGGACTAATTCATTATATAGATTACAACCTAGATACAAATATTTAAGCTGAATGTGTAAAAGGCCACTTCATTTCTGTCTGTTTTAAAAGGTGTGATATGTCAATAAGGATGGGTCACAAACAGACTCATCATTACCCATATATATATATATATATATATATATATATATATATATATATATATATATATATATATATATATATATATATATATATATGTATATATACGTATATGTATTTTTATGCATGTAAATATCCATATATACAATGTGTGTGGGTTTGTCATCCAACCTTATTTGCACATTCTTTCTTTCTTTAAATTTTCAAATGAAAGCTCTTATGGACACAGTCAACAGACTATGAACCCCAGGGAGCTCCAAAAGGAAACCAGTCTATAGAGAGAGACATGTTATAGGAAAAGGTGTTTTATAAATAAACATAAGGGAAAAGAAAATAAAACTGATAAACCTGAATCAGGGAGATGTCAGCTGTAAACAGGAATGACTTTGCTCCTCGCTTAAACACTTGGCGACCAGAAATTCCGCAACTGCACTAGGCAAACTATTCAACATTTTAGTTGTAACCAAAACAAAATTCCTAGCAAACTGATTAGTATTAGACCTAATACTAATACACAACACTCCGTTTACAGCAGCAGCCAGTCCAGTGTCATGAGCCAAGGCTGCTAGGTCAGATTAAGAAGAGTGCAGAGGATGTTTGTCATTGCAGTACAGTTTACCCAATAAACATAATGAACTCACTTTATGTCTATCCCAAAATTCAACATTAAGCGCTGGCATAATAAATTTGACTGATGCCATAACTATATCCAAGCATTTGAGAAGACAGTCAGCACCAGAAGACTATACTGGAGAACAGTACTCCAAACAAGGAAGAAGAAAAATTAAAACATTGATATAAGAGCATCATCATGAAACATTCAAAAGGATTTACACAAGGTAACAGTGTTTTGAGAAACAAGAACAATATTACCGGTATTTACTTCTCAAAAGTCACTTTTTTATCAAATTTCACCTACCATCCTAAGAGAATCATTGACATTCAAAACCGTACCATGTGAATGTAAATCAGGATACAAAGGCAAAAGTGTTCTGGATTGACTAACAATCATACTCGGAGTTTCATACTCTATAGCCTACTCCACTCATGAATACATGACAGATCTCTATTCAAAGACTCTGCAACCACACACCTAAGGCACAGAGAAGGAACAACAGCTAAATGAGTAGCATCACTGTCGTATGCAATCAATTTGTTCTCCAGAACTTCCACATGTCACTAATATAGATAATAAGTAGCAAAGGTCCAAGAACACTACCTTAAAGAACATCTGAACTGACAGTGCTATGATAATCGTTTAAACACTCAATAATATTTGGACTTCCATAAATATCGCTCCTACTAAGGTAAATAAGATCATGATGAATACCATACCAATTGGCCTGGGATTTCAATTATACCTTTCTTAAAAATTAACATCAGGAACAACGTGATCGATCTCCACATTTACCTTTAATCAAACTATGATCAGATAAGCCCACTGGCAGACCAACCCCACAAGATAGTCTCTGTAATATATGTAATACTGGGCTAAGATGGTTGGCAGATTTTTGTTTATGTTCATTTATTAACTGTTCACAACCAGAAATAGTGAAAAGTCTACAGCAGCAACACCGTGATTATCTGTGGCAGCAACTGAGCTCAGTCATTCCGTGTGATGAACTTTGTAATTACCAATGATAATGAAAAAGGCATTGGAATCAGCTTCTCGAAATACTGCCACTTTGGTAAGAAAGCAGACATAAATAGTCATCCAAATCTGGGTTCCTATAGCTAGCAAAAACATAAAAGATCTATTAGTCTTCAACAAACTTTGACACCTTAACTTCAAGAAATCTCTACTCATACAGTGGCCAATGACATACAGAAACAGGTAAAAAGTGCGTCGAAGTTTCTTCGGCGCAATTAGGTTTTCAGTAGAGTATAATCTATACCACCGAAAATAGATCTATCTTTCGGTGGTCTCGGTATAATGCTGTATGAGCCGCGGCCCATGAAACTTTACCAACGGCCCGGTGGTGGCCTGTCCTATATCGTTGCCAGAAGCACGATTATGGTTAACTTTAACCTTAAATAAAATCAAAACTACTGAGACTAGAGAGCTGCAATTTGGTATGTTTGATGATTTGAGGGTGGATGATCAACATAGCTACCAATCTGCAGCCCTCTAGCCTTAGTAGTTTTTAAGATCTAGGGGTGGACAGAAAAATGCGGACGGACAGACGAAGCGGCACAATAGTTTTCTTTTACAGAAAACAGAAAACTAAAACCCTACCAAATATACAGAAACATTCCACGGGCCCTTGAAATGGCAGTATATTTGAGTAAGATGGGCTTCTTGAACCTGGAATCAACAGCTCTGAAATGTCGCAAATCAGAGACAAGACTTTCCTAAAAAAAAAAAAAAAAAAAAAAAATATCAAAATTGACAAAAACAACATCAAAGTCCTTTTTATTCTCATATAAACCAAGGGCATTGCTATATAAAATACGACATTTCCGTGATTGATTCTGTGGGCCAGGAGTAAGCCGACATACCCAACAAGGAAAAATACATCTCTAAATTTGCCAGACACAAAAGGAAGGGCTGCAATGATGGTCTTGCAAATGTCTACGGGTAAAGAAAATGAGAAAGAAATGATAAGGATAAGGCAACCTCTGCTAACCCTCCAGGCATCCTCGGCCCTTCTACTAAGCCTGCCCTACACACCGTTTGAAAAATATGAGGAAAAGGGAGATGACAGACAAGTGCGCTCAAACGCAGCCACAAGCAAAGGAACTCCAATCCAAGTTTATTGTCCAAGAATGATAAACAGCGGTTTATTTCGGAGTGGTCTTCTCCTAGGAGAGATGCTTACTGGGCTTTTCTATACAACAAGAAAAGCCAGATTGCACAGGCTAAGAAGTGTATGGTGTTAGTGATGTCAAGAATGTCACCAATATTGCACAGGCTAAGAAGTGTATGGTGTCAGAGATGTCAAGAATGTCACCAGTAAAATATATGCAATGAATATGCCAGGCTATAGCAACATGCCAACGATCACGGAAGGACTCAACAACTGCCTGTACTGGCCAGCCTTAGAAGGCACCTTAGTCTCGCTAGTGGTAGTATCTCAATGGACAGTTGATGTAATGGCCTTTTACACCCTCAGTTTAAATAACTATATCTACTGCGCATTTCAAGGTCGTGTCTAATTAATTTTCGTCGATAAAATCTTACCAGAGCATCGGATATGGATCGTATTTTGGGAATAGCTATTTGAAGCCACAGCCTAATTGGCAAAAATGTGCAGTGATGTCTAATGTGGATAATTAAGGCACTTATCAGAGTAAATAAAAAAAATTTAAAGGGAAACTTAGCTAAATGTAGTAGGTTCGTAGATAGAGGCTAGTAAAACGTCATTACTGATGGCCCTCCCACTCACTGATACTCTAGTGTGAAGTATTTTACCAGACACCTCGCCCATATACTTCATGAATGAAGACTCAGATGTTGTTAGTAGTAGTAACAGTAGTAGTATATGGAATTCTTACATTGTTTTACACACTCAAACACCTACCCTACATTCTCTCTCTCTCTCTCTCTCTCTCTCTCTCTCTCTCTCTCTCTCTCTCTTTCCGGTAAGTCATGTCTGTAAGTAGAGTGCAACAAGGGAATGGGCATCAAATGAGAATATTAATTGTGTAATACAGTTCCATGGCTCAATTCACATTTCCTTTAACTTGAAATAAGCACCAAGTCTTACAGTAACACTCTCTGTGAAAACAACCATTGTTACCCCGGGGTTTCTGTTGCTTCACATTGTCTCCTCAAATGTTCCGGTTCACGTGTACCTGCCTAGTCCTGCTAAATGAATGTAACATAACGCAAGTGTTCTAACCTTAACTTCCTTAATGCATGATCAGTCCCATTATAAATCCACAGTGCTTAATATAGCACACTATCCCCCCCTTCATTATGTTATGTGTGTGTCTCTGTGTCAGTTTTGTCGTTTCTGTACGCTCGATTCATTTACTTGAAACTGAGACTCTAATGTTTGTTGTACGGTTGTTGAGTGGTTATCAGTGAGTCTACGTATTCCCCGTTTTATATATTTATTTATTTTTTATGGATTTCAAGTCACTCATTCTTTCATTTTTTAGTTATTTTGATTATATCATTTACATCGTTTATTATATATATATATATATTTCATTTAATCGTAACTACACTGTAGTGCTGAATGATGCTCCTAACGCATAGCCCAAGCGCTTGGGGAATGCCCTAAAATTTATAATCCACCAATTCATTGATTATATTCAACTTTATTGAAATTGGAGGAAATATGAAATAGAAAAACAAATATTGTAATGTAAAATTATGTAAAAGATTATGATGCTGTTTGTTTAAGATTAAGCCAGCCTTGTGTGAATCAGGGTCTTGCGCTTGGAGCAGAATATAAGCGAAGAACTTTCGATGGAAATAGAGAAAATAAAATTTCGATAATTATCGCAAATCTTACTCAAGGTATTAATTATTGTACAAGAAGGTCAAATATTTGTGTCTCTACGATCAATATCATACTGCTGGGAACCCTGCTATTACGTCTGATGTCATAGTTACGTCACAACTAGCCTCTCTCTGGGTGCTAACTAAATTTAGCTAAGTTTCCTTTTAATTTCTTTGATTTACTCTGATAAGTGCCTTAATTATCCACATTAGACATCGCTGCATATTTTTGCCAATTAGGCAGTGGCTTCAAATAGCTATTTCCAAAATACGATCCATATCCGATACTTTGGTAAGATTTTATCGACGAAAATCTATTAGACACGGCCCTGAAATGCACAGCAGATTGCAATCGCAACAGTGAATTATTCCTAAAGTATGAATCTTCCAAAATATTAGTAATGGAACAAATTAAACTGCCTACATGTCTACGGAAAATCATAAATAGGTCAGCCCATTATATTCATATTACATACGGTATATATGCACTATATATATAAATATGATATGATATATATATATATTGATTAAAAAGCCACAATAATATAATTGATAAATTGTATATTTTAAGACATAAAATATACAAGAAAGGGGATAAAAACGAGGAGCTTTCGACCGTTTGCGCATATCAGTTGGCTGAAGAGACCGTTGCATTACATATCCCCTTTCTTTGTATATTTTTATGTCTTAAAATATACAATTTATCAATTATATTATTGTGGCTTTTTAATCATTATCTTCGATCACAATATAGTGATGCTCCTTATATATATATATATATATATATATATATATATATATATATATATATATATATATATATATATATATATATATATGTGTGTGTGTGCAGGTGTGTGTGTGTGTGTGTAACTTCTGTCACAGGAATAACGTGATATAAAATATAAACAGATTATATGGCCACGAGGAAAGTCAAAACTGGTTGCAAGATCAAATGCCTTAGAATAAAGGTGAAAGATCTTGTTTCACTTTTATCATAGCCATATACTCAGATTATATTTTATATCACGTTGTTATTCCTGTCATAGAAGTTTGTGGCCTATATAAAAAAAAAATATATATATATATATATATATATATATATATATATATATATATATATATATATATATATACATACATATTATGTATATATTATACATATATATATACATATTTATATATATAATATATATACCGTATATATTGCGTATATATATACATAATGCCTTATTTCCATGGGTAAGAGAATAAAACATTTACTGAGACTATTTACAGAAAGGTAAGACAGGTAAAATGCAATGTATTACATATAGCAAAAATTAGTAAGTAGTATTTCACTTACCTGAGAATAAGTGAAGAGAACTGACAGTATCAAAAGTTCAGTACTTCTGCTTAGCAATAAGGGGGGAGGTAGTCTTTATCCTGGAAACAGTAACTTTAGGCTTGTGTCATCAAAGGGTAAGCTGCCATCCAATAGTTGGTTCAAATGTCTCCAATTTGTATGGATTATATTCTTCATAAGTAGGCACATGGCAGTTATGTTCTTGAGTCATTGACATTTTACCACCAGTGATTCCTCAATACGTCGTCTTGGAATTTGCATTACTTCTGCTGGGCTAGCACTTCATTTGTTCTGTGGCAAGGACGACAGTGTTCAACGAGACCATGCCAGCTGATTGTTTGCTGATATTATGAGTGTTATATACTATAGTATAATTGCAGAAACCCAGAAGGGGTGTTCCTCTTGTCAGGGTCCACTATGGTGTGCGTAATAGGGAATACTCTCCATTTACTCTGGTATAATCTTGGCGACTGACAGAGTCACATCTTCTGTGCTGTGACTTCATTTCATCGTTGATTGGTTTTCTTTGGGCATGATGAGTCTCCAGAAGTTTTCTGGTTTTACATCAAATCTGAAAATCTATATCAGTCATTCCGTGGAGGCATTTCAGTAACACTTTAGACTGAGGTTTCTTCACGTTTACACTGCTGATTATCATATCATTGAAGTGAAAAGCTGCTGTTTTTAAATCGCAAATGAGCTGTTCCAAAGTTGCTTAAAAATATCCTGGCGTAGAAATGATGCCATATCATAAACTGGTTTACAGCAGCATGCTAAGGCGAGCACGGAGTGCAAGCTTCTTTGGACTTTACTTCATCACATACAGTACATAATTTAACATCTAACTTCCGTTAATTTATTTGGAGTTCTGGTTCTTCAAACTTTTCACGAAGACACGTCACAATTCACACTACTAAATCCTATGCTACAAAGAGTTAGGTATCTAATTTTGTGCTCAAATTATGGCTTTGTAAATTATTGTTCTCATATTTAGGTGACCACGTCTATGATTTGTCTCATACCACCCATCAGTCCACCCTTTACATTATTTACTTTGGAAATCAGTATCTTCGAAATGTATAGTTCAGTGACTTTTTCCCTTGTAAGGATGAGTTTTGAATTTCTCCTACTTTTCTGAGCTGAGCATGCCGCCGCCTCCTCCTCCTTTTTCCTGCTTTCTTAGGGTCTGAGCCAGCAAAAGGTACCCAGCTGACTTGCCTTACAAACAAGTGTTCCGAGTTTGATCCGAGGCAAGGAATGCGATTTGTGTACGTATTTCGTGAAAACCTAAGAAGTGAGTCAGGTACTTGATAACTAGTCGACATTCATGGGTCATAGCCAGGATAAAGAGGAGCAGTTTTAAAAAGACAATGTTGTATTTTGAAAAGAAAGTGCACAGGCAGATGACAGAGTCTGAAAATGTTTGTAAGAGGAGAAAATTGATAAAGTGAGTATTTTAAAGAATAAGATTCTGGATAAACAACCAGAAGGAAAAGGTGAATGAATGGAGGGGGCTGACTTAAACAGGCACTGCCTTTGCAAGTAATTGGTGAAGCTGACGGTAAGGAAAGAGGCGCATTGCATTATGGGCAGTCTGGAGTGTAAGGAGTCTGAAAAAGAACAGAACAGAATATACAATTTACGCCCAGGGGGGGCCTCTGAGGTCATTCAGCGCTGAAACGGAAACTGACAGCAAAAAGGTTTGAAAGGTGTCACAGGAGGAAAACCTCGCAGTTGCACTATGAATCATTTGTTAGGAAAAGGTGGAAAGTAAGATGGAAGAAAGCGAATATGAGCGGCGGTACGGTAAAAGGAATGAAAGGGGGTGAAGCTAAGAGCCGAAGGAACGCTGCAGAGAACCTTGAGTAATGCCTACTGAGCACCGCATGAGGTGCACTGACGGCAGTACCCCCTACAGGGGTCTGGAAAAGAATATGAAGAATTTTTTTACAGAAGCAAAATTTTTCATATATAAAGCAAAGACTAGTTTTTGGAACTAAAGTGTGGCTGCTGAATATAAATCAAACGTTTACTCTGTTACGTGGGGAGTAAGACGACTGTATAGAAGAAATGTAGAAAGAAAAAAAGTCAGAAAAAGAGTAAGTGAAAAATTGGATTCTCGTGTTTGAGGCTGTCTGATGCATGAGGAGAATGAATGACGTGAAGCTGGTGATAAAGGTTTATATTTCATATCTCTTGGAAGGCAGATGACACTTAGAAAGTGCTGGGTTAATGGACTGACAGAGGTAAAGTCTGACAGAGGTGAAGTAAGTCTTTAATTAGGCATTAGTGCATGCCAGATAAGATGGAAGTCACCTTGATTTAAAAGCCAGAAGATGAGCACAGAGCACAGCAATATATATATATATATATATATATATATATATATATATATATATATATATATATATATATATATATATATATACACCAGTTTAGTGCGAGGAGAAGGACACTTCTTTATTCCTTTCCGGGTGCTTTATTTAGCTGCTGACGTTTCAAGACGTTTAGTCCCATTTTCAAAGCTATATAATAAAAGAAACATATATTAAAAAAACAGACTCGGAATAACATAACATAAAAGTATCAGTATATTAAAAAGGAAGAGTGTTTATTTGCCAAGTAGTGCTGAAGGCACAGACCGAGTGACAGTCCGGGTCAGGTTCAGCTTTGACGTGAACTCACGAGAGGTATAGAGGTGTTGAGGTGGTCTGAGTATTTAGTTGGGGGACAAGTTGTTTAATAAAAAGTGATTCTAAAATTGCTGGTTGGTCGTTGGGAGTTCGGCCTATGATTTTAAAATCTTTGTAGCTAATATCGACTTTGCATGTTCACGTATGCAAGAGAATTCTGGATTAGATAATTTAACACCCGTTCTGTAACTCACGCCTCGATGAGAATCCAATCTCACTTTTAACAACCTGCGGGTGGAGCCGACATATTTCCCCAGGTTGCATCTGGGGCAATTAAATAGATAAACGACTCCCGAGGTCATCAAAGGAAGAAGACTCTCTTTGTGTTTGAATAAGGACCTAATTGTCAATGGATTAAAAGGTATTAGCTTTAGGTCAATTGCTGGTAAAAAATTTTCATCATGAATGAGCGGGACGCTTGCGTATAGTCGTAATTTTGGTACGGTTGGTATTTCACATTCTGGATGGAAAATATTGTTTAGAAATTTGTAGAGATGTTTATGAAACAGTTTGGATGGAAAGCAGTTGTCAATAAAGTACTGATGGAAGCAGAGGATTTCGTTATGGACTGTCACTCGGTCTGTGCCTTCAGCACTACTTGGTAAATAAACATTCTTCCTTTTTAATATACTGATACTTTTATGTTATAAGTTTATGTTATGTTATTCCGAGTCTGTTTTTTTTAATATATGTTTCTTTTATTATATAGCTTTGAAAATGGGACTAAACGTCTTGAAACGTCAGCAGCTAAATAAAGCACCCAGAAAGGAATAAAGAAGTGTCCTTCTCCTCGCACTAAATTGCTGTTTGCTGGATTGATAGAACCCACCCTCAACTTCGCTTTATGCATATATACAGATATAATATATATACATATATTGTATATATATATATATGTATATATATATATATATATATATATAAAAATATATATATATATATATATATATATATATATATATATATATATATATATATAATTACAGGAATAACAAACTGATACAAAAAGTGAGGTATATGGCCGCAAGGAAATTGCAAAGCAAACTACATACAATGAAACAAAAGATTACAAGGAAGACTTGGTTTTACAAACAACTAGGATTAAGGGGATAAATGACTATTTAAAGCACACAAAGTCTTCAGGCGAGGAACAGCCGTCTGGGATTACCTCAAGTAACCTGATAAACCAAAAAAGGACCCGGGACATTAACAAGGATTACTGACACTCTTTAATTTCTCTTTGAAATACCCTTCAAGCACCTTGTGCAGAATGGGGTCAAGATAGTATAAACGAGGGCTTAAATTAAGGTTATTTTGTTTTGTTAGCTATATTTACAAAGATTCTGAGATTTCAGGAAACTCTGTTTTTACATCTTGTTATACTATTTTGGATATTTCGGTTCTATGTGATTTTTCACATAAGTGGACGAAAAAAGAGCATTATCCGTTAGGTCAGTACTAGTTTAATATTTAAGATTGATATATTTTGAAATGTAATTAGCTACTTGTCCGGTCCAAAATGAAATGACTCACAGTCCGAATACGGGATTTTATAAACAATGTTCTTACTTTGCTGAGGACAATTTCTTATAAGTATTTTTCTAAAGTTCTTGTGAGAAAAACATATATTTGCATTGAATATTTTCAACACCGATTTGATGGACTCAAAGCAGATGAACTAATGTAAAGAATGGGTGTTATTATTAAAAAAAAAAAAAAAACTCACAGCTTTACTGTAGTAAATATCCAAAGTAGGAGCTGGATGACGCGAATCCCTAACTATTTTCCTAATGTTCTCCAGTTCGTTGTCCAGGGATTCAGGACTGACAACACGCAGTGCTCGCAGGAACAATGAAGGTCATACTCAGGTTTTCTTATTGTGATGTCCAGAAAAATAATGAACATGGGCTAGATTTCTTATTACTTTTCAACATATACTACGTTTAAAGTGGACTTTTTCATGTTTGATGACACTGTCTAAAATCGACATACAAACTTATTTTTCTATATCAAGCGCGAATTTGAATGAGGGGACTTGTGCTTTCATTTTTTCTTGGAATTTATTGAAATCTAAATCTTATAAGCCAATAGTCATCTGCATGCCGAAAACTGTATTCTAATGAATACAGTTTTTTTTTTTTCAGAAAACTCCCTTTGTAAGTTTAGGAGAACTGGTGATAAAGGGTTACTCATTGCCATACCAAATGTTTGCTTATAGAAATTCCTATTGCAAATGAACTTTCAATCGCAAATATGCAATGTAATTCATTGCCAAATCTGACTGACTGCGAGGGGCAAATCCACCTCGGTTAATTATTTTTGATATTTGATCTGTCGACCATAGTGATACGGATAGTTCTTATCACTTCTCAGTTCCGTCACTGAATTCCTACACTGTTTGGGGATTTAACACAACTATGAAATTTTAATGAAAATAAACAAGCCATTTCACAATATCAAACAGATGATGTGGACAGTAACTAACGCACTATAATGGACAAATTACAGTAATCTTAGTTTATAAATATATATAAGGGGATACAGAGAGAGAGAGAGAGAGAGAGAGAGAGAGAGAGATATTACTACTATTCTTATAAATGTATCAGAAACAAGAGCAACTCATATATTATAAAAACGAACTGCAAAAGAGAATCATGATTCACAAAAGGCATACTGCAAAGAGAATAACCAAAAAGAAACAAACGAATGTGACATGCTTGAAAGCGCACTGAGAGAGAGAGAGAGAGAGAGAGAGAGAGAGAGAGAGAGAGAGAGAGAGGAGGAAAAGTTTTCATGACGATCTAAGCTGACAGTCTACGATTCAAGATATAACAAAAGAGGAAAAGTGTAACCATAAATCTCGAACAATACTGACGAGCACAAATACGTACAATGAATGGATCGCCGGGACCCGCCCACATACACGCACGCGTTCACACACACACACAGACAGCGAGACAGAGAGGTGGGGGGGGAGTGCCAAATGTAAACTTTTGAAAATCTACGAGAATACTTTACAATTTAAACATGATTATCTGGAAATGAACCGTGTATATATACTGTACAATAAGTGATACATGACTAGGAGTAACAAATTTGGAATCGGACTAAGAGAGAGGTCGAAAAATGAAATGAGAACGTGTTTTGTAAATAAAAAAAAAATTCAAACTTATAAAGTTTACTATGACTCTCGCTTTGTGGTTTTTTTACTCTTTCCCAGGGGCGCATGCAGCATCCTAATCTAAGTGGGTCCCAGTTCTAAGCTAGGTCGGGGGAGGAGTAGGGGCGGGAGGGGAAGGCAACAACAGCAGACCCAGAGGCCTTGTTCTTCAACCGACTGAGTAGTCCAGGGGTAGTAATCCACGGTGATGAAACTGCCTAGGAATTGCACGAAGTTCTCTTGAGTAGTCCACTTCAAGAAATCTAATATCGCTGCAAGACCTTGATATGAATTGAACTGAATACAGAATTTATGCCAAAGGCCAAGCACTGGGACCTATGAGGTCATTCTGCGCTGAATCGGAAATTGATAGTAAAAGGTATGAAAGGTGTAACGCAGTGGTTCTCAACCGGGGTCCACACTGGCTCTGGGGGTCCATGTAACGTTACGGGGGGGCCACACAAAAAAAAATAACGAATTGGGGGACCACGGTGATACTTTAGTGGTCCATAGAGAAATTCTACTTCAGAACAGTTGTTATTATTGCAAATGGAATTTCTACAGTAATCTACGCTATATTAAAATACTAAAAGTAGAAATATAAATGTAGCTTTGAATTTTTATGGCGATCAAGTTGAATAAAAAAACTTGACATTTTACAGTACAGTGGCAATTTCTCGGGTAGCAGGCAGCGACCTTAGATGTTTGTTCTCATGATAAATATCTACCATTCTCGCTCTCTCTCTCTCTCTCTCTCTCTCTCTCTCTCTCTCTCTCTCTCTCTCTCTCTCTCTCTCTCTCTCACTGACAAAGGTCAAAGAGAGATTATAATCTATCTAATTTACTTTGAGGATTGAACTCAGAACAAAAAGTTGCATTTGCTGTATCCCTAATTGTCCCGCTAATATGCCTTGCTTTGCCTGGAACGCAGTTTTTATATGTTTCATAAAGTTCATAGTTAGATTCAAACTATTTTTCCTTCAGGTTTTTCATCCTAACTCTAGTTATGAATAACTAATATAAAAGAACAATAATCTTAGGCTTTTCTATTGATATTTGAGACTAATGCCTAATCAATAGCTAATTTGCAAGTAAAACAGTTTGCCCCTCAGCTTGATGAATCTACCTAAGAGATAATGAAGTCATTCCATTAGCATATGTGAGATTTGTAGAAGACCAAGGACCCAGAGAGGAAATGCTCTTTGCCAGAAGTCTCAGGACAGACACAAAAGGTGAAACATTTTTTAATGAAGTGTTACTTATTTCAAGGAAGGCAATATTCCACTCAAAAATATACTGTAGTTGCATGTGCTACCGATGGTGCACCATCCATGACTGGCAGATACAAAGATTTTATTACTTCTTCTTCTTCTTTTTTTTAACGTGCTTTTTCCCATTTTTTGTATGGGGTAAGTACGGTGCCTTCTTTTGAAGGACTTACAAAGATTTTATTACACTCTTGAAAAATGTTGTCCCCGAAGTATTTTGCGTGCACTGTGTGATACACCGTCAACACTTAGTTGCAAAGCAATTGGGCGGAAGTCTGCATGATGGCCTTAGTGTTGTGATAAAAGTGGTTAACCATATCAAATTAAATTCTCTTCGAGATCGCCTCTTTCGTGAATTCTGCAGAGAAAATGGAGAAGAGTTTGAACGCATTGTAATGCATACTTAGGTGAGGTGGTTATCAAAGGGGAATTGTCTTCACCTTTTTACTGCACTTTGGGATTCAATTGTCTTATTCCTGGCTAACACCCAGCTTGGAGAACAATTGCTTGCAACTAAATGTGGTGTATTTTACTTATCAGATATATTTGAAAAATTCAGTTTACTTAATAAACAGCTCCAAGGAAAAAATTCTGATCTCACACCCAGTAAAGGTACTACTGCTGCTTTTCTGAGAAAACTACAGCTGTATAAAATTAATATCAGACGTCGTGCATTTGAACGGTTTCATTGTCTGGCCTCGATTAGCTGTGATTTGCACGACGATGACCTTGCATTTTATGATGAATATTTGGAAAACTTGCATGAAAATATGCAGGCTCGGTTTAGTGACCTACTGATGATGGACATACCAACTTGGGTGGCAATTCCTTGTAAAGTTAGTGCTGCCGATGTAGACATTTCTTTACAGGAGACCCTCACTGAATTACAAAGTGATGAATTATTGCACGCAAATTTCAAAGATAGGAAGCATAATATATGGGAAACAAATGACATTGCTAAAAAGTACCCATTACTTTGGGATACAGCACAGCTCTACGTTATAGCCTTTCCATCATCTTACCCAGCTGAATCAGGATTTAGTCGTGTTTTTCCCTTACTATCAAAAGCTCTTAACAGACTCTACATTGAGAAAAAGGGTGATCTTCGACTACCTTTGACATCGATAGTGCCGAATATAAAAAAACTCACTGAGCAGCATCAACCACAGGGATCTCATCGAAAAATCTGCATTTTTTCTTAATTACTCACTTAGCTTAAAATGGTTTATTAGAATTGTTTTCTAGCGTACATAATACTCTATAGAATTTAATTGTGAAGTTTATTTGCATTAAATTAGCTTTCCTTCAAAATAAAGCATAATCATTTACTATTTAATTTTTGATACAATTCCTTTACTTTTTTACTAGTGAAAAATAGAGTAAGCTTTTTTTTTTGTGGAATGGCTATTGGGGTTCACCAAAAAAATTAAGAGGAAAACGGGTCTATGGGTAAAAAAAGGTTGAGAGCCACTGGAACCTCGCAATTGCACTATGAATCAATTGCTAGGAGAGGGTGGAAAGTAAGATGGAAGAAAGAGAATATGAAAGGAGGTACAGTAAAAGGAACGAAAGGGGTTGCAGCTAGGGGCTGAAGGAACGCCGCAAAGAACCTTAAGTAATGCTTACAGTGCACCGCATGAGGTGCACTGACGGCCTTACCCTCCTACGGGGAACCTTGCTATGAGCTTTGGTGACTCCTGACTTGAATAGGAATGTCTTACAATTCTCAAGATCAATCTGAATTAGACTATGGATTCCTATGGGACATTTCCCTGACTTCTCTCTAACAAAGTTGAATTTTTTTAATTGTTCGTCATCTAGCTCCATTTGAAAAGTTCAACAACACTGCTCAACTGACCACAGTTGTGACAAAAGTTGATCACTTTTCCACAACAGAACACGTCCATGGTGTGTTTCAGTAATGAGGTGAGAATAATACACACTGCAATAATTAAGTGAAAATAACAGCATTTTTCTGATGTATGGAATGCTGAATGTGACATGCAAAATGTAGCAGGAGCAATGAAGCCTTCAAAAACTGCTCATCTTGGGTATCAAGGCAGGTAGATTCTCTATTAGGAATCGGCAGGAATCTATCAATCATGACAAAGGTAGAGATATTAACAGAGATAACAACTCTAACAGGAACCGGCAGGAACCTATCAATCATGACAAAGGTAGAGATATTAACAGGGATAACAACTGATGAAGGCTCAAGACAAACAGTTACACCACTTGTGCATCACTCCAGAAGCGGAACTCATCTAAACTGTTAGTGATTTTAATTGGCTCGTAAGCAGCTAGGTCTTGAATTTTCGATGAGTCAGTGGTGTTGGACTAGGTAGACCATGGAGCTTTTTCAATTCAATCAATGCCGCATTGCAAAAGAAACCATATCCGCAATTTACCTTCTTTGGTGAGGAATGACAAGAGTCCATAAGGCTTAAGATGAAGGAATGAAATCCATCTTCAGTGTTGTGAGGGAATTTCATTTCTCGTAGGTCTCTGAGAATATGCCAATGCAAGAGCAGTCTGTTGGCAAATTGGAAAAGGAGTCAGAGTGTACGTAAACAGCAGTGGACTGTGTGGGGTGATATGATGATGTGCATGGGAAGATTAACAGGAGTGTCAATACAACTTATATGGATGTTCTATGTGCTTAGCTAAGATCACATATCTTTGCTCTTGCTGAGGTTGCAAAAAGCCCAAAAAGGCATCATGTCAAAAATAGCAATGCTAGTAGCAATATACAATACCACTATCCATTATATAATATACAATGGCACTATCCATTTTCTTGTGTCAATAACCAAAGATGTAATATTGACTGGCACCATTAATTCTGCCAATACCCTCAAGTGGGTTTGAATGTATGTCCTCATCTGCAAGTGCAACTCCTTTTCTTCATAACCTTCATGTAAGATACTGCAATTCCAGAGTATGAATAAATGTCTCTATGTAATCTGACCAGATTATTCACTAGAAACTGCATGTTTCTGCCTTGAAGGCACAGCTCTACTACCTCAAGGGGTAGAGTTTCTTCTCCATCCAATATGGAAAACATTGAAATCATGACTCAATTGACTGGCTATGTGCATTACTATGCCTTGCAACAGGGGGTTACCATGAGCAAGGCCACAGGGAGATGGGGTGGTTTGTCCCTGGTTGAAACATGGATGCTACTGAAATGTTTAGGGAGGGCATTGATCCTGTGCTAGCTAATCTAGTTTATTCTGGCATGGGATGAGAACATGGGTGTGCCATGGTGACAAGGAATCTCATAACACTGGGTAATGTCTTTATGCACAAGAATGCATGGTCCCTGGCACCACAGTTGCAGCATAGTCTACTCTGTGTAATCAGGTGAGATGTCCTTTGAGGCATCCAAAACAAATATCCAATTAAAAATGAATCCATGTCACCCTCGCACTTTCCATTGTGTTTGCTTTTCAACACAAGCAGCATTGCTACCTTGCACTGGGGGTGGTGAGTTGCGGGAGGCATGCTGAGCATGACTACAAAAGTCATTTAAGGCAGTTTGAGTATTTGTTAGTGCATGTTTGATTGCATGTGTGATTTGAAAGACATGCTTAGAATTCATGAGGCATGTGTCACAATATGTGATACGAAAGCTCAGTGCATGCGACATTTTAGATTGATAATATGGTGTGATTAAAACATTTACTAAAAGGAAAAAATATAAAATTCATCCACAATCTTAACACAATGATTCTGCTTAGATTGAACATAACTTGTGAAAGTAGCCTGGCAGAGGTTTTGTTTACACTCTTCTTCATATAATGGCTCCTCACTCAGCTGCCACGAAAATAATTTCATCTAAATGAAACTCTCTGAGCACCTTTCTACATGAGTTGACTAGGATTAAGACATGGTACCTTCTGTCTGTCTGCTCTGCTGTTATCTGTCTTTCTTGCTCTTGATTTTAATATATGTATGGGTGTCCTCAACTCCCACTCGAATGAAACAAAAACTTCTTTCAGTCTTCTTCTGGAGATGGAAAGAGAACCCCACAAGATTCCTGTGTATAACTTGTTCACTTGTAAATATTTACATATTACTTGAATCTTGAGTACTTTCAGGTCCTAACCGTGACCCTTTTTCAAGAGATGTGAAGGTGGTCAGGCTGGTTCAAGGCCCAGCAATCTTCTGGAACTTCTTCTCCCTGTGCTGTCATTTATATGATGGCTGTCCTTGTTTCCATTCTCTTGAGAGTTGTTAATCCCCTCCTGTCAGTCTGATATCCTGATCTGATGGTCAGTGGGATTAACCCTTGTGGTAAGTGAGTGGTCACCATCGGTCTGTTGGGCAGGAGACCTAAACTCCAGGTCAGAAGGGTCGATCTTAGCTTCTTTTAACATTAAAGCTCAGCTTATTGGATCTTCTGAGATAAATCCTTTATTTCCTTCTATCACTTTAATCTCTCTGATGAGTGCCCCTTCCGCTACCCTCCTATGACTGATGTTATTGCTTTTGTATATAAGCCTACTGTTTTTAAAATCCATCCTATGGTCCTTTTCCCAACAATACCTACCTATAGCACTCCCCTGTGAATTGGCTGTACTGCCCTTCTGTGTTCTTGGATTCTAGTCCTTATTCCCCTACCTGTTTCACCCACATATTTGTCTCCACAATTGTTGCAATTAATTATGTATACCCCCCTTTATCATCTGCATTACTGTCTTCTCCTTCCAATTTATTTTTGCATACTTTGTTTTTTTACGGTGTTATCAAAGGTATACACAAATTTATACTTAACTTCTTTCATTTTTTATGTAATTTGTTTCATTTTAGGCATATAAGGGAGAGCAACTATTTTCTTGTTTTCTGTATTCCATGTACTCTCTGCATTTTCCCTGTAAAAAATCCTCCTAGCTTTGTTGAGTGCCCTTTTCTGAACCATTCCATGTATGCTAATGTATCAAGGCTTTTATCAATGTAATTTATTTCTTTATCTATCTTACAAGGGTCACACGTTCTCATTGCCCTAAGAAATAAACCTGCTAGAACACCTACCTTTATATCATGACTATGAAAAGAGAAGAAATTAATATACGAGTTTGTGTGTGTAGGCTTTCTATATGTGCTGAATTCATATCCTATTTCTTTCCTTTCTGTCAGGATGTCTAAAAATGGCAGTTTATTATTGTTACTTTTCTCCAGAGTAAATTGGATATTGTTATCAAAACTATTGAGTTCGTCTAGAAAAGTTTTATTTCACTTTCATCACCCTGCAGAATGGCAAAAATATCATCCACGTATCTTCACCAACCTTTCAACTTTAAGTTAGGGACATTAATGTTAGGAACTAGATTGGTCTCAAAATATTCCATATAGATATTAGCGAGTATTGGTGATAATGAGGACCCCATAGCTATTCCATATTTCTGTCCCTCAAACGTAAAATAAGTATCACTAACACATAATTTGATCAACTCAAGGAAAACACTTATTTCTATGCTTGGATTGAAAATAACCTCATTATGTTTAGTCTGTAGAAATTCTAAAACTTTATCTAAGGGGACACTGGTGAATAAAGCTACTACATCAAAACTAACCATGTGTCCTTTTATATTATTGTTCTTAACTTTCTCTATGAAATCTACTGAATGTTTAATATGCGATTCTGAAAATTCACCTAAGTATATTCCTAGTTCTCCAGCTAACCACACAGCTAGTTTTTGTTAGGAGATTAAACAATAGGGCATAGTGGGCAGCCATCCTTGTGTAGTGTATTTTGGGGCTGCCATACATGTATGCAAGTTCAGGTAGTTTACTTGAGAATAATTTATGCATAGTGTGCCCTTCCCATTACTTAGTTTACAGATTATTGTCTTCACATTCTGGTTGAAGGTACTGATAAAAGCTTTGATACATTAGCATACATGGAATGGTTCAGAAAAAGGCACTCAACAAAGCTAGGAGGATTTTTTACAGGGAAAATGCAGAGAGTACATGGAATAAGGAAAACAAGAAAATAGTTGCCCTCCCTTATATGCCTAAAATGAAACAAATTACATCAAAAATGAAAGAAAATAAATTTAATTTGTGTATACCCTTGACAACATCGCAAAAAAACAAAGTATGTAAAAATAAATTGGAAGGAGAAGACAGTAATGCAGATGATATAGGGGGTATACATAATTAATTGCAACAATTGTGAGACAAATATGTGGGTGAAACAGGTAGGGAATAAGGACTAGAATCCAAGAACACAGAAGGGCAGTACAGCTCAACTCACAGGGGAGTGCTATAGGTAGGTATTGTTGGGAAAAGGACCATAGGATGGATTTTAAAACAGTAGGCTTATATACAAAAGCAATAACATCAGTCATAGGAGGGTAGTGGAAGGGGCACTCATCAGAGATTAAAGTGATAGAAGGAAATAAAGGATTTATCTCAGAAGATCCAATAAGCCGACCTTTAATATTAAAAGAAGCTAAGATCGACCCTTCTGACCTGGAGTTTAGGTCTCCTGCCCAACAGACCGATGGTGACCACTCACTTACCACAAGGGTTAATCCCACTGACCATCAGATCAGGATATCAGCCTGACAGGAGGGGATTAACAACTCTCAAGAGAATGGAAACCAGGACAGCCATCATATAAATGACAGCACAGGGAGAAGTTCCAGAAGATTGCTGGGCCTTGAACCAGCCTGACCACCTTCACATCTCTTGAAATGGGTCACAGTTAGGACCTGAAAGTACTCAAGATTCAAGTAATATGTAAATATTTACAAGTAAATAAGTTATACACAGGAATCTTGTGGGTTTCTCTTTCCATCTCACTCAAATGTTCTGGCCTATGCTCTGCAATGCCATAAAGCACAGGTTATATCATTCTGACCAACTCAGGCAGTCTGGAAACATTTTGAAAAAAACAGATTACATAAAACCTCCAAGTAGCATGCTTTTAAACAACTAAAAAGGATGAAATCTTACTAAGATTTTCTTAAGCAAATATTCACTCAAACTAAACTTATGCATATTTTTATGTACATTATGACTGGGTTCTCGAATAAGGGAGAAAACAAAGAATTTATTTATTTTCAAAACCAACGCAGAATGGTGCTATGGGAACTATACAAAATTAACTGAAAATCACACGAATTATGTTTTGATAACTCGCCACAACTTAAGAAAAACAATCTTTACTCTAACTAGCTGATCTGTCATCACTTTCACATAGTGTCCTTCCAACAATGTCCTTCCTGGATTGCTGGTTAAGATTTCCTGGCATTTCTCCTGTAACTGCAATGCCTGCTTCTTCTGCTGCTTGTTGAGATCATTGCATATTTTGACATCTTGGTGCATCTCGTCTCCCTTAGTGGAATTACATGTTCCTAGTTGGTTTCCTCCTCCAAAAGTCATACTAAGGCATCTCTCCCTTTCAATTACAGTTGCTCCTGCTTCATTCACTTCCCTCTCATGAAGCCAGTCAGGATGTCTGCATGAAGTCTTCAGTTCCAAACCAACATGAATACTGTAGTCCAGGCAATTAACCACTTCCTTGACTTTGTATGGCCCTCTCCACTGAAACATCAAGTCCTCTTGTCATAGTGATGCTTCTGTTGCCCTTGTGCCTCATACAAACACTCTCTCTCTTGTTAACCTGTCTCATCCAAGCAATTCCTCAGCTCCAACACATATTGTTAAGCATCATGCTTGCAGCCTCCTGTCTATAATCCTTGAGAATCTGCATCAGTCTTCTCTCTGTCTTTTCATACAGTAGCTTGAATGGTGAAAATCCAGTGCTCCACTGCAGCACTTCTTTAATACTCAAACAAGATTGCAAGATACCAATCTTAATCCTTAGGTTTCTCCTGGCACATTTTCTTCAGCACAAAATTCAGCATATCATTGATCCTTTTACAAAATCTGTTACAACTCAGGTTATATGGCATTGCTAACAGTTGCTTGTTGCTCACCAGACAGTTCATTTCCTTCATTTCAGTAACTGAAGATTTCCTTGGGTGATCACACACTTCAGTAAAATTCATGTAATACCTTTGTTAGACAGTTTTAGTTTTCAGTAAAAGAAAACTACTGTGCCAGCTTTGCCTGTCTATCCACACTTTTTCTGTCCGCCCTCAGATCTTAAAAACTACTGAGGCTGGATGGCTGCAAATTGGTATGTTGATCATCCACCCTCCAATCATCAAACATATCAAATTGCAGCCCTCTAACCTCAGTAGTTTTTATTTTATTTAAGGTTAAAGTTAGCCATAATTGTGCTTCTGGCAACAATATAGGACAGGCCACCACCAGGCAGTGGTTAAAGCTTCATGGGGCCGTGGCTCATACAGCATTATACTGAGACCACCAAAAGATAGATTTGTTTTCGGTGGCCTTGATTATATGCTGTGGAGGCTGTACAGAAAACTCGATTGCGCCAAAGTTTCTTTGGCAGATTTTTTACTTGTTTATTTTAGTTAATGCCTCTGCCTCTGCACATCTCATAGCAAAATCCACCATCTTCAGGATGCACCTGTTGCCCCTCTCCAAAACTGGCAATATATGTACAGGCAGTCCCCAGTTATCTGTGGGGGTTCCGTTCTGATGGCATGACGATAACCGAAACTCACCGATACCCAAAAATCGTGCTTATCAGGGCCAAAAATCAGTTATCGACATCTTTGTCAGGCATGTATCAGCGCCAATACCCAATTGTTGGCGCCAATAAGCGGAAATCAGCGATTTTCGGCGCCGAAAATTGACGATTTTCGTCGCTAGACAAGCACCATAAACCGGATTGCCGATAACCGAACCCACCAATAACCAGGGACTGCCTGTACATTCTGATCTACTGCTACTCTCTTTGATCAGCTTCTCCAACAATGGCATCTCCTCAGAAGTATTTTGCTGATACAACCCCTCAGTTCAGTCTTGTGGCAAATGTTACAGGCCCTGCAAAATCTGGTGACATCCCAGCCAATGAAAACCATAGGTTATATGGTTAACAGTCTCCTTAGCTCCAAGATCACCAACAACAATAAGCTCATGGTCCAACTTCACTGCTTGGGCACAATATATCTCCAGCACTAGGATTTGCCAGACTACTCCAGCCCCCTTGCCCTGTAAAACACACTGCAATATGCCATTTATAATCTTGAACTTCAAAGGTCCTTCACCCTTGGTCCTGTATTCTGCATCAGATCTGGATCTCATCCACTGCTTGGCTAGCCTTCTTTTAACTGCTATACTCCTACATACAAGATGCTAGAAGCTACTGCTAGTGTCTTGATGCTATGGCTCTCATTGGACTTGAGCCCTAATCAAAACTGCTATTGACTTAATATTAGCTATTTCCAGATACATTCCTACACCACTTTCTTCTTGCTTCGTCCTTGTGGTTGTCTTCCCCTTCAAAAAATAAAGGTTATAAATGGGTTGTCCAGATATGCAGCATGTACTTCTTCAATGTACAGAGTATGTATATTAATCTTTGTAACCATGTATCTACAGGTACTCCAATTAATGAATGCAGACCCATTTCCTATCAGTTGTTTGGTCTCAGTTAATAAACTTCAACATACAACTGCACCTGTACAACCAGTCTCTTGTAACACTGTTGCTTTCTCCTTGCCTACATAACTTCACTAACTGGTAAACTACAGTGCCTCTCTCTGCTCCTCAGATCTGCATGCTCCAAATACAATAGGTAGTTCAGTTCCATCTGCTACCTTCAACGTGTCTTTCAATGTCTTTCAACTGGGCTATGTCAATATCTTCACAAATCATGATAGTGCTCCCCAGTTCTACCCACTAGCTGCATGCTGGAACTGTCGGTCCCTATTCTTAATAAGCATTCAGTTTTTGGCTGTGTCATGGCTTGTGACACACAAAGCTCTTACCTTCACTTTTGTCTATCTGCTTCTGCTCAGCTGTCTTGTAGTCCTGAGGTCTCCAGAAACTCCCATTGGGATTATTCACTGGTCACTGGCATTCCTCTGAACTTATCCCATGAGCTTCCAAGTGTTGCTCAGCAAGCTTCATCATCTCACTAATGTCCTTTGGTACTTTTTCCCTGAGGAATAGTGTTATCTTGGGTGAAAAGGTGCTGACAAACTGTTCCCTGATGACAAGAATCCTAAATAATCAAACTCTTCTACATTCCACAATTTCAGTCCACCTGTTGAAATACCTCTGTAGACTAGTTAAAAACTGGTTATGCATTCTCAACTTGTTCTAGTTTAGTCTCATGGAATTTCTTCCTAAATCCTTCTTCAATCATCTCATATCTCTTCAAAAGTACCCTTGACAGGCTATCATAATAAAAGACTTCATCACAAGGCATACTAGAAACAACTTGCAGACCCTTATATGTTAGTAATGGAATGAGACAAATAGTTCACTCATCCCTAGGCCAACCTTGGCTCTTGACAAACCTCTGACATCTTTCAATGAAAATGTATTATGTCACCGTGCTCCTCATTACTGCAGTGACTACAGGGGTGCTTTGGCTGCTTACCTGTCCCACTTGAGTTCCACTATCAATTTTTGTCTTGAGTTCATGCTGTCTTTCAGCTGTTCTTGCTGCCCCTCTTTCCCTCTTGTCACTCTACATGGACTAGGTCTTGTTGTTCCTTCACAAAAGTCTGCACTTACAGGCCCTCCAAGCTAATTTTCATGGTTAGCTCCACATGACTTCCATTTTCCTTTGCTGCATTACTGAAATACACTTTGGGCTAACACCTTAAAATCGTGTGAAAAACACTGCCACTTAAAATATACTGGTTATGGCACCAATGTTTGTCAAATAATGGTGTTAGTGACAGTGGCCAATGGCTTTATACATGGTGTGATTAAAACAAAAATATATAAAACATAAAGTTTACTTACAGCAACTTAAATATGATAACTTCTGGGTAAGTAACAGTCAGAGATTGCCATTAGAATGGTTCCCCTCCAGAGGCAGAACACTAAAATTTTTGTTGAACTGAAAGCACTGTATTATTTTTTTCTACCTGCGTGAGACGACTGGGGATGTGAGGTGGCTGGGGACGTGATATTTGAACTGCTTTGTCTTGTCTTGCCTTCTGTTTTGTCCTCTTGGTCTGGTCTTCTACACCAACCATGGACTGTTATTTATTTCATCGCCTCCAGCTCTCAAAATTTCTGGCATATATACCTGCTCGCACTCTGAATAGACATTGCATATCTCGGTCAACCCGACCTGGACATATCTCGAACAAACAGATGAGGTAAACTTCTATGGGAATCATACTGACTTCATTTACATGAATAAAATATACGGGAATTTCTTCTGACATCTTGCTAAACAATTAAATTATAAAAAATAAATGTCTATAAGAAATTAACAAATAAAATTTTAGAACATTACAGTAAACGAAAGAGTTTACTATTCTTGTAACTGCAACAAAGAATCAGCACCTGGAGGATTTCTCAAAATAAAAAATAACCCTTTTCATAATTTATACTTTAAAAATAGGGTTCTCCTGGAAATGGAAGACTGGGAGTCATGAGTGCCCTTGGACCACACACTAAAGACCCATACGAATAATACTTTGAAGGACCACCGATTTATTAAGAATGGGAAGCTTATCAAAATTATCAATCATAACAAAAGTTAGAAAGTATTCGTCTTGTGCTCTCCAGCAAGGGGAAAGAATAAATGAAACCGTCAACCAAAAAAAAAAGGGGAGATATATTTAATGCCGTGCAAAAGGGGATAAAATCTTCAGTAAAACTTCGTAGCTTTACCATGCAATTAGCAAGCAAACCTCCCACAATGGGAGAGCAAACATTCGTTGCTCAGCCTGCAAAAGGGGAGCAAAAAATCTTTTTCATATAAACCCACAACAGAGGAGGAGAAACATTTTGTAGATAGGCCTAAACTTAGACGACTCACATTCACAAGGGAATATAGGGAAAAAAATCGAAAAAAGGGCCAGGTCACATCTCACAATAATGAGGCTTTAATGAATGAATTATTGGCTCACACGACTCTTTCGATGACTGCAGTGTGCTTGTGTAAAGCATTCACGAATCAAGAGACTTCATTACCTGAATGAATGGACTTGACTTTTATGGTTTCCTTAATTAAACACAATCAGTTGCCAAAGAGCATCGACTGTAGGATAAACTTTTAACCACTAATAATTGCTTTTCATTTCAAGGGGAAAGAAAGGACGATAATATGTACAAAACAAAATTAAATAATTTTATTATGGAATAACTGGAATGGAAAATATATGGTGGTTGATGATGCTAGTTCCAACAACAATACTGACACGGTTGGTCACAGTTACAACGATCAACTACAATCTTTAGATATAATCTTATACAACAGCTGGATAATAAATTCAGTTTCGTTTCATTTTAAAAGATGTAGAGACTTATTGGTAGCTGAAATATAAAGTGCCTTCGTGATACCCACTCATCGTGATCAGTATCGACAAGTCTTCCTTGGAAAGGGAGGGAGGGGGGGTGGGGGTGGTCGGCGGCAACAACGCCCCAGTCTATGAGATACTGATAGACAGAGGAACTGAGAGCACGGTTTAACTTCTTTCACTGTAAACTGTATAAGAACAAAGATTGACAAAAAGGGCACAGGGAACAACTCCTCAAGCTCGTGAGAGGCCTTTTGCCATTCCCAAGACATATGTCAGAATACTGTCAGAGTAGCCAATGAAAATAGTAAGGATAAGCCGTAGAGAACGGCTGGTATCAAAATTCAATTAAGATGCTACGTCTTGGCCAATCTGCTTAACATTAACAGCCACACTTCTCGGCCCCTCTTTTACATAAAAAATTACATGGATACGAAGCCGAAAGGGCGAAGTATGAGAAAAAGGGATAACCAAAGAAAGAAACCAAGGAGAACAACTGGGGAAATGGCGATAACGTTCCATATAATGTCACCAGGAAGAACCTTCAAAAAATACATTTCCGTTGTCTGGAAAACTCACAAATCAGTAAACATCAGTCCTATGAATTATGCCTTTTCTCTCTCTCTCTCTCTCTCTCTCTCTCTCTCTCTCTCTCTCTCTCTCTCTCTCTCTTGATCTCGTCCGTTAGCCCGGCGTCAGAGCACACGATTCCTTTGTCATCATGGATCTCTCAATTAGATATGAGAGATGAGATATCTGTGCAAAGGTCTGACCCTTTGAAGATCAGTACCCAGTACCCTACGGAGGTACAGGGCATTGTGCGGGATCCCTTTCATCTTCTTTTCCTCAAACTCCTCTGAAGAGGTAATCTGCGATGGGAATCACCCATCAAAAGCTATAAGACACGTGTTGAAAAAAACAAATGAAAAACTATTGAAAATTCATTCAAGCAACAGCGTATTAGATACGTGGGGGTGATCAAATATAACAATTATTACATGGAAGCAATTGCATGTAATGAAATGTCAAAATGAAAGCAACAAATGAAAAAAAATCACAACAGATAATCAGAAAAGAAACAAAAATATTGCATGCACGAGATGTACTTCAGTGGAAAAAGTAATGATTAGAAACAAAACATTACATAAAGGACAGAATATTTAATCAAAATATCACATGAAAACCATTTAGGCGTACCCAGGCAACGTCCCAGTGCATCTTTACCCCACTTTTAATCACCGCTTGCACACAAAGGTGGGTTTGTAGATTGATTTGTGTAAATTGGGCTCACAGTGACCATGGTCATCAACACCAGACATTTATAACCTGGGCTAAATTGGTAAAAAATAAATCTTATTTACAATTCTTCATGAAACCTTTACACACCCACGTATGTTTTGCAAATACTTTCATACCTACACATAAAGTATGATAAAGTATGACAAGGTGACAGTATTGACAGGAGAACAGTGTGTGTCTAGACAAGAAATAAGGTGCACACATGAAGTACTTGCCATGAAACAATTTGAAGAAGTTTGATAGAACAGTGGGCTTGTGACAAGTGTGAATTATGTTTGTGGATGATGTAATATTTTCAGATGAGCAATGTAAGAAATCCAAGAAAGAGCAGTCGGTGTTGGTGCAAAAATGTGGGATAAAAATTGTACGTAATGTGTGTCGAATGGCTGTTGTTTGCATGAAGAGAAAGTTGTCAGTAAATGTGGACAAGAGTAAGGTTAGGTTGGTACAGGTAGGTGCATATAAGTATTTGAGAGCAAATATATCAGATGATGTTAGGATGAGAGCAGATGTGAGTCAGAGAGCGGGTGAAGCAGGGGATGTTAGAAGTGTGTGTAAGGTAAGGAGGAAGCTAGGAAGCCAAGGTTGGAATGTATGAAGGAATTGTTGAGCCAACTCTTTTGAGATGCAGATGATAAATGCAAACAAAAGGAAAGGGTGGAAGATGTAGAGATCCCCTGTTTGTATAGTATTTGTGGTATAAAAACAATTGAAGGAGTAAGAAATGTTGAGATGCACAGAAGAACTAACAACAGATTATTAAAAGTTAAAAGACAGATCAGTGAATATATAAATGAATCTTATTCGGAGATAAAGCCAAGCACTGAGGCAACCGGAGTGGTTGGACAGCAAGATAAAGAGAACCAATAAATAAATAAGAAATACAAGGACCTAAGGGTGAAACTGGAAGAAAACCCCTGGGTTTCGCAAAGAAGTAAGAATTAGAGATGTTAAACACAAAGCTGGAAGAAAGGAAGCATGAATAGATGTAAATTAAAAAGCTAAAAGGTGCGTGTAGCTAGGGACTGAAGGGATGCTGCAAACACCCTTTAGTAATGCTTACAGTGCACAGTGTTAGGTGCAATGACAGCATTGCCCCTTAAGGGATATGGATAAGCGATTCAGTTATGTGGAAAAAAATAAAGAATCATAAGGTTTGGCGAAGATTGTTCAATTCGGAAGTTTTGGGAGGGAGCAGGAAAGGATGAACTAGAAAGGGCTAACTAGGTGGTGTAGAAGAGTTTGTACAAGATAAGGGATGAATGGTGTACTCTTTGTAGGTTGGTTCGATGCACTGTTGATGAACCTTCCACATTGGTATATGAAGCAAGTATTGTAGTGGAAGTGTTCTAGATAGGAGACTTATCCAGAATTTAACACTCAAAATGTGGCATTGATTGTGTCAAGTCTTTTCTAGGATTTACCCCTTCTCTTATATATCTGTCTATATATATATATATATATATATATATATATATATATATATATATATATATATATATATATATATATATATAATATATAATATATAATATATAATATATATATATATATAAATAAATATATATATATATATATATATATATATATATATATATATATATATATATATATATGGAAACAATGAATAATGAACACTTGAGCACATGTTTCACAGATAAAAATTTCTAACTCACAACGGGAACGAACCTCAGCCTCCAGGGTGACTGGCCAAGGCAGTAGCAACATAACTACCAAGGTCAGAAAAGAAGTTGGAACCTAAGTACTCCGTGCCCAAGGTTTTCCCCGAGCAGACTTCTGAAGCCTAACATACCAACAAATTTTACCCAACCCTCCCAACCCATCAGCGAGACAGTCGCTACCATTTTATTTGAATTACCTCTTGGCCTGTCACTCAGGAGACCAAGGTTCATTTCCATTGTGAGTCAGAAATTTCTTTCTATGAAACACATGCTCATGTGTTCATTATTTCCATCATACCTCCCGATGAAGGGTAATTCTGATAAAATGGTAGCAACTGACTCGCTGATGGGTCGGGAATGTGGGTAAAATTCGCTAGTATGGTAGACTTCAGAGGCTTGGCCAGGAACAACCTCAGGTACGGAGCACTTAGGCTCCACCTTCTTTTATGACCTTTTTAGGTCCGTCACTATTGCCTTGGCTTGTCATTTGGGAGATCGAGGTTCGTTTCCGTTGTGAGTCAGAAATTTACACACACACACACACACCCATAATGAATGAATGGAAAATGCGTCTTCATCTTACTTAAGCAAGAAAAGCAATTTCGAAGGGATATTCCCTATATTCTAAGCACGATAAATTAATATAGGGTAAAGCTAAAGCAAGATTAGTGAAAAGACAAAGGAAGCACTAGTTTTCTTAGGCTAAAGTGTTTAAGAATGATGGATAATATAAAACTTGTAAGAGGTGTTAATTAACTCTCATTTCCTTCCAGGGGGCAGCTGCACAAAAGGTCGCGGGGGCGGAGGATGGTGGTGGGGACGTTGCGCGTGCGCACAACCCACTGGCCAATACCGACGAGGACGCTACCAAGGACCCGAGACTGGTATCACATGGTGGCACTGGAAGGACTCAAACTACTCCCTCAAGACCCTCATTATTAAGATAAGACCACTGGAATGATATGATGATGGACGTCTGACACCTGCACGCCATGTGAAACTGCCCTGGTGGTCTCCTATAAACGCGGCTGACCTACAGTCCCTCCTGGGATTCAACCAAGGGAGTAGTAACAGCAACTTAGAAACCCATCTGATTCTGTGTCTCCTCATTTGTTCCTTCTTCCAAGTTCTCTTTCCACGAGCTATGGTGTGATTTCCATCAGTCTCTTTCTGCAGGAAAAAGAGGTCTCCATAGTGACCCAAACCTCTTGGCATGGGAGATTTCTCAATCATTCTTCCAATCAGAATCTTCCAGTCTTATAAAAACTGCTTCCCATATAAACACAGATCATATTCTCACACATTTAGGTGCTGAATGTTCAACTTCAACGCAAGTTCCTTTTACTTGTGCTATAGTTTGTAGGAATTACATTTCATGACTCCTTCGCCACCAAAAGAATTATCACAATTCAAACCAATAGCCATTTAGTAAAAAAATAAAAAAAAAAAAGCTATAAAATATTAAGAATTGGTATCAGCCTAAAGGAATATACAATATACCGCATTCTCGTCCTACTTCCGTCTGATGTGATGTCTAAAAATTAGATGTTTCAAGTTCCTCAATAATAAATTAGTTATTAAATCTATTTAAAACAAAACGCAATAAATCACTATTCAGTTTTAAAAAGGTCATCCTATATATTTTGATATAGAGTTAATAGACCACTATGCACAAATGAAAATACAAACAGTTCTAAATCACTTTCAACACATCCACACTCGTACACAGTCACACAAACAAAATACTCTTACAATAGTGTGAATTAGAAAATACTAAGCAGGATTAACATAGGCTTGTAATTCTAAATGTCGATGTGTTCATCTTCGTGATAATAAATGTACTAGATTACTATATAACAGATGCATGTTAAAAGTTAGCACACTGAATGGTTATTATTATTAGTAATAAGTTATAAATCAAAGAAACTTTTCGGTTTAAATTAGCTTTCTGATATGCCTTAGGACAAGCGCCCCTATTGCTACTATTCTGATTTTTCATAAATTCACTAGGTAAAAAACATTATTATTGCTTAAGTCGTGAGCCATACAGGAACGCACTGGAGAAAAACAGTATTATTCTTACATGCCTTGAAAGGGCGTATGCAACAAAGTTCGCTGCTTATCAAATCCTGCATTCTAAATATCCAGACATAACTATGACTGACGGCAACTTGAAATGAAAATCTACTTGAACCTCTCTCCAGTATTGCTTCGAAAATACAGTAGATTCAGTTAATAAGGGAGAAGGCGTATTCCATTGCGGTGAGTATAACTTAACAGTTCAATATCCACAGCATGTCCTGGTATTATCAGTTAGTTGTTTACTTTTCTAAAGGATGTCCCCATACTACAGTAAAGCTTGTCATAAACTCATATCGACAACTTATCTCATTCATATCATAAATAGGCTGAAAACAAGTCAACAACGATAATGGCGAAGGAACCTTCGGTAAACGCTGGATACTCGTATAAAGCGCTGATCAGAACTACCAAGAAGTCGTTGAAGTGTATCCCTCTTATTTGTGATGTGCGTGTAGTAAGTTGCTGCCACGTGTTTGTGATGTTTTGCAGTGGCGTGGACGCATTCTAACACGCTCTGTAATTTGTATTTTAGTGTACATTAGCGATTGTGATATGAATGTGTATCAGTGGTTTAAAGAATCTAGCTTTTAAAAAACTGTAATGCTCTAACCAGACTTGGGAGGCTGCTAAGGTGCAGTTATGATGGCTTTGCAATGTTATCATCAATCTCCCAAACAAAAATTAAAGAATAATGCAGTTGACACTAACTGTAAAGAAACAGCTACTTATTCAAGACTGCTCAGCATGGTCTACTTCTAAGCGACGCTAATTAAGTAACAAACATTAAACATTCTGAAAAAGAATTGTGCGATAAAACGATTCAGTAAAGGAAACTGACACACTATGGAAACTTAAGGATAGTTACTCTTATCAAAGATCAGGAAAATGCATTGCTTGCCAACAGCTCGCAAGCCTCTTGCTCTGGTGCGTTGACAAAAGAATCAACTTTATTCACCAGCATACAGCATTAACCATTAACTCATGCCTCCACACAGACTTCAAAATTTTCATGACCACACAATAGTGACCATCTGAGTCTGGTTAGTTCTGGGGTGATTGATACACTCTCTCCAAAGAAAAATCCCTAGATAACAGAATTCATCTTTTATTCTCTGTAATGGAGACAAATTTCAACTCCATTTCTTCTTCAAAATATCACTGGGTAGATACAGATATCGGAGATGTTTCGGTAATCGACATGGCAATAGTGTTTAAGATTATCTTAGCATATCAGTCATCATGAGTGACATTTTTCTCTAAACAATAGTGTAAAGTTGCCATGTTATCTAAAAACTAAACAACCCTTCATGGGGTATAACTAGCATGTGTACATCTTTTGAAGTTGCAGTGTTAGCAGCTAAATGTCAGGCGTTCAACTTACTGTTCAGAGCAGTACACAGTTATCAAAATAATCGATTTCAGATTATTTTCTCATACACAAGCCTGTTATGAATCTCATTAGTTCCTTTTAAAATTTGAGGTTTACCTTGTGGGTAATCTGCAGTTTTATTTTCAGTTTGCTCCCACACAATACACTGCCACCTACTTCATTGCCTGCCCTGGCAGGTGGCTGTTAATGTAAGCCTTTTAAATCTCACACCAATGTACAAACCACAATATCTCTTCTTTAAAATACAGTGCCAACAAAACCCCACAGCCTCCCTTATAAACAATTTTATCACAATGCACCATTAACTCAAGTATAACAGAAGAATGTTGTGCTTACATATTATCTTTAAGAGGTGAAACTACAACAACGCCTGAGGTAAATCACACCAAAACAGACCTACCACAATTCTGTAAATGTGTTGTTTGTAAATAATAATCACAATACTCATATGAAAAACTGCAAATGACATTCTAAGCAAAGATAACTGCCATTACTTATGAAAGAAAGGTCTTTCAAATTATATCCATGATTGCTGAATGAAGTAACAATTTAGATGTCAAGAGTGCTTCCATATCTGGGCAGAAGCATATCAAGGTGCACATGATGCTGAAAGTTAGATACCAGAAATGATTTGCTAATGAAAACTGATGACTCTTACACATCTGGAGGCTTAGGGTTACCACAATCCATAACTGGTTAGAAATGCAAATATGGGCTTTAATATATTGGCTATGTTCAAAATCAAAATAATGACCAAACATGTACAGCTACATAGAAGCTTCATGGATATACATTCAAAATCACATGGAATATTCAACTAATGTCTGTCTCCATGTGAGAAAAAATGTCAAATCAATTACAATGGTTCATATTTGCATTACTAGTGCTTTGAGATACACATGGTGGCACATATGTTTGTACGCGTGCACATAACCAGAGGGCCTTCAGATTTAAGATTCAGAGAATAGTCTTTGTGCTTTGAAAGATATTTTACTTTTAGAAGTAACCACATCTAATAAAATCAACAACGTATCAAGTATGCTAGAGATGAAGATATGCAAGACTGATCAATCACATGCTACGTAAAGAATAAACGAGAACAAGTGTCAAGTCAAAAAGAGAATTCATTGTGCTGCGAGCATCTGAGTAGTGAGCTTTAAGTAGAATTTAAGAATGTATCAGGGTGCATGAGAGATGTATGGTGTGAATCTGGTGGGAAGTTGACGGGCTACACAGATACCACACAAATAGAGGTGCTATTGATGTACGTATAAATTAGGGCTAAGTTGAAATGCTGTTCGTAGAGACTTTAGGGGAATAAGGGTGTGAAAGGCGTGCATTAGGTAGGTCTAGGCTTCAGATATAGAGATGGAAATCGCCTCTTTCAATAGCCTTATGTGATTTTAAAAGTGTGAAATAGAGTTACAATGTAAGAATGATAGTAAAGGTGAAAGTAGTGATCCTGTTCAGATTTGTTGAGTATGATTAAAAACCTTTATGTGGTCTGTCCGAAATGTTAAAGTAAGTTATAATGAAGATACAGTTTCCTATATTCACATAAAACCAAATTGCCTTTTCATGAACTAAATCTCTAAAGAAACAAAGAAGATACTTAATGTATGGAAGTTATTAGGTCAATACTAGAAAATTTATAAAGTTTTCTAAGACTTACAAGTATTAGCATCGACGGATCAACAAACGACAACTCATGAAAATTGGTCCTTTGACATTAAAGACAAAAACATAAGCATCATGCCAGCATATATGTAAAGGGAGAAACTGGGTATGTTCATATGAAAGTTCAACATCTGCCCTGAGCCATTTTTTTTCCTGTGACACATCCTTGACAGGTGACAACACTCAGCAGGATCTGTTAATTATGTACGGTGGTTACACATACCTACTGCCAATTTTCTAGAGATATAAGCTTAGATATTATACCCTACATAATAACACTGCCATGCACGTTTCATTGTACTTTATTTGGGCACTTCAAGAATTGCTGTCATTGATGCACATCCTATGCAATACAGCAATGTCTTCAATCACCAGTTACTTCCAGATATCTGTATTTGGTGTTAGCTAGCATTTTTGAATCATAGGCTAATAGATGTGATTTAGAATCTTGGGATGTAGAATCATCATATTCCATGGGAGAACATGGTCCGCTGAGATCAACTGTCAGTGTAAGAGTTATACCCTACAGCGTGCAAGGCTCAAAGTGAGACAATCGCAATCTGTGAAGATCAAGATTCAATGTAAACCCGTCATAATCCTCATTAAAGAAGTTCTTAAAGAAATGCTCGTACATAAATTCATGAATGCATTCTAATTTTTTATGATCCATCACAGAAATCCTTCCTGCTACATTTCTGTATTTCCGTCCTTTCCCTCCCCTTTGCTCATCAACTGCTATTTAATCAGCCTTCCATCCAAATGTGCATTCCAATTCACTTCTGTTCTTTAAATAGTTAAGAGTGTAAGTAGGCTACTTCCTCTTGACATAAAGCTTTAATCTTTTCATCATTATGTATTCCCTTACTTACATCTCCAAACACTTCCATCTGTAAGCCATTTCTCTAATAAATATGCAGTATTTTTATTCTTGCATGCTTATGGAAATAGCTTTCCAAAGAATCATACTAACGACCATGCAAAAAGCTTTTCCATGGCTGAGCTTACTTATTAATGCTTTTCCTCTCCTTACAATACGAACCATAATCAGACTACGGACCAGATTTTGTTCTGCAGCTACGTACATTTTCTATATTTTTGGATGCCCTTAAGCTTAACCAATGTGCTCATCTCATTGTGGTTTGGCATTAAATTCTTGGGAAACTTCTGGTGGCCATAAGTAAAGACTCTTCTAAAATTTACATTGACTTGGTCTTTGTAAACTCAATATAAACTTATTTAGGAGAGCAAGATATATATAAAGTAATCTGACATTCCCTATAAAAGACTGATATCTATATCAAGCAAGCTTTTATCTATAAAACTGAATAACAACTTAGCCAGTGGTGTGAATACTGATGCTGCCATCATACATGATGCAAACTCCAAATCACAATTAAGAGGTAAATTCCTGTCACTTCAGTTATGAAAGTTCTCATTAAACGACACATTATAAAATGGAAGAGTCAGTGCTAACTGACAGATTCTGCAACTTGAACTAAAATTGAAGGATAATGCCATTCTACTTCTAACATATCCTGACATTAGGTTTCCTTGCAGGACTTATAACTTATCAGAGTAGTAGAAGCCTAAGTTACAGTCATTCTTACAGACACCTTTGTCAAATTTCATAGAAACATTCCAAAATACTAACACTATTCTTACAGCCTGCTGAATGACGTGCTCTGAATTATACACGTAGTTTCTTTATTAAACTCATTTTATCTTTGTGCAGCTTTAGTACCTGAACATACATTATCCCTCATTCGTGTTAAATTATTACCAAGTTATAGATCTACTGGTTTTTCATCACCACTGGACTTCCCCATAAGAACACCTGGAGTGTCTCCAGTCCTGCTTGCTTTTGGCTCCCGACCCCATTAATCTTGGCAGTAAATTCTAATCGAGACTCTGGTAGCCAGTAGTAGGCCTTTCCTTCCCATAAACATCATCATCATTTCTTTCATAGCAAATTTTACAGTTCTGCAAAACATTCAGACCATCCGCTCTTGACAGACTGATTTCAATTTCAAAGTTGGATAATCTAGCTCTTTTCAATTTCAAAGTTGGATAATCTAATTCTTTTTAATCTCAAAGTTGGATAATCTAACTCTTTTCAATCTCAAAGTTGGATAATCTAACTCTTTTCAATCTCAAAGTTGGATAATCTAACTCTTTTCAATCTCAAAGTTGGATAAGCTAATTCTTTTCAATCTCGAAGTTGGATAATCTAATTCTTTTCAATCTCAAAGTTGGATAATCTGACTCCTTTCAATCTCAAAGTTGGATAATCTAACTCTTTTCAATCTCAAAGTTGGATAATCTAACTCTTTTCAATCTCAAAGTTGGATAATCTAACTCTTTTCAATCTCAAAGTTGGATAATCTAACTCTTTTCAATCTCAAAGTTGGATAATCTAATTCTTTTCAATCTCGAATTTGGATAATCTAATTCTTTTCAATCTCAAAGTTGGATAATCTAACTCCTTTCAATCTCAAAGTTGGATAATCTAACTCTTTTCAATCTCAAAGTTGGATAATCTAACTCTTTTCAATCTCAAAGTTGGATAACCTAATTCTTTTCAATCGCAAAGTTGGATAATCTAATTCTTTTCAATCTCAAAGTTGGATAATCTAATTCTTTTCAATCTCAAAGTTGGATAATCTAATTCTTTTCAATCTCAAAGTTTGATAATCTAACTCCTTTCAATCTCAAAGTTGGATAATCTAACGCTTTTCAATCTCAAAGCTGGATAATCTAACACTTTTCAATCTCAAAATTGGATAATCTAACACTTTTCAATCTCAAAGCTGGATAATCTAATTCTTTTCAATCTCAAAGTCGGATAATCTAATTCTTTTCAATCTCAAAGCTGGATAATCTCAACGTTGGATAATCTACAGTAATTCTTTTCGATCTCAAAGTTGAATAATCCAAGTCTTTTCAATCTCAAAGTGGATAATCTAATTCTAAATTTAAATCCACTTGCATCCATGTTACCGACATTTATCTAATTATCTGTGCTAGAATTTCATTTTGATTTCTGATCATCACTTCAGTTTTAAAAAAAGGAAAACATTTCCCTATGGTCTTCAAAATAATTACTCTCTCCGGCCCATCGTCCATTACCAAAATAAGTCTTACGACTAACAGTAGAGAACATTATGAAAAAATTCATGTAAACATATTTACATGTAGATTTTTGTATCGCCAACCGGCTTTTGTAAGCTTGGCATGTGAGACTTCCGCCTTGCTGTAACAGTTCCTCCTCAGTACAGACATCATTTACCCGCACAGCTTATCTTCGTTTTTACTCAAGTCCATTTCAACTTCCACTGAGAGTAGCACTCCCAAATTATAATCTTTCATATACTGCAGATTAAAGACTTCAAAGGATGAAAGTTTACAGACAACTCTTCCAGCTGAAGATTGCGATTCTTGCTCATCGGGAAGACTGTGATGTCTACAAAGTTGTGCTTGAGGATCACCGGCTCTTGAGGGTTCTGCCCGTTCTCCTTTAAGGCCATATGCTCAATCTGCATCCCATTAATTGAGCAGTTTATTTGTCACTGTGTCATTCACTGTATGTTGCTGTTGTCGATGTCTTAATGTATCTTCCACAATTGTCTGGGAAATAACCAGCCACGTTTGCACATCTGAATTATTGGACGAGCAAAAAAAATTTTCCTTTTATTACATAGTCTATCAAGTTCCAGTAATCTTAAAAGCTTATGACGCAAAATTCCAAGTTGGAAATGTGGGGGTTTTCCTGAACATAAATTAATGTTGAATAATAAGATGTCTTTCAATCAAACTCTTCGCATGCTGCTTTCCATGAAACTCAGTCAAACTTCTCTCTTTAAGTCACCATAGTATTTGAAAGCCAAACGAGAGAGATGAAACTAGACAACTATAGGTCCAGTTTACTAATATATACTTTAGGTTGTCCTTAACAAATAGCAGCACACATTTTACAAGACTGTGTTCCCTATTCGAGTTTATAGCTTACTTTCACCTATACCTATTCAACAAAATAAAAACAGTAAACCGTTCCACTTCCACCATTCACATAAACATGTGTATACACACACAAACACGCACGTAGATTCAAACAACGGTGTAACATTGCAATGTAGTTTAAAGTACGTCGAGTTTAAAAACTTAAGATCTCTTGAAGGTAAACAGGCTAACTTTTAATAATAAAACTAAAATGAATTATTTAAGAAATGTGGAAGAAATGTACTCAAACCAACCAAGAACTTCCTCCTCAAACGCCAGTACGTGTTTGCACAAAGTGGAATAATTATCCTTCCTAAACATGTCGTAATCTTCAGAAAATTTGGTAATCTGGGTTACATACTCATGTGTGTAATGGAAAATGCATGAACACACACACACCTACAATATATACAGTAATCAAAATGCATATATTTAAATACAATGCATTCATATGTTAGAGCTGTTGCATGAGAGGGAGCCGATATTGATTAAATTGAATTCATTACATTTGTGAATGGAGAAGACAGGCATAGTTTCATAAAGCATAATAGATCCAAACATGAATGCAGTTATATATATATATATATATATATATATATATATATATATATATATATATATATATATATATATATATATATATATATATATATATATATATATATATATATATATATATATATATATGCATTTGTATGTATGTATGTGATATATATATATACATATATATATGTATATATGTATGTATGTATGTATGTATGTATGTGTTTATATATATACACATATATATTATATGCATATATACATATGTAAATATGTATAATATACATATACATACATACTGTATGTATATACACTAAATAAATATATATATACATATACATATATATATATATATAATTATATAACATTGCATTCATGTTTGGATCGTTTGTGCTTTATGTAACTAAAATTTACAACCGTCTTTTCCATTCACAAATGTGATGAATTCAATATTAACAATATGGGCTGTCTCTCATACAACAGTTCTTATATATGAATGCACTATTTCAATATATGCATTTTGAATACTGTATATATTGTAGATGCGTGTTCGCGTATTATCCAGTAACAAGCCTACTCCATTAACGCTTAGTGCATCGAACGGTGTTAGGAGTAGAAAACATAATCTCGTTTAGCAGCGTTCGAGGGATAAGGGCGCGAGGGTTAAGGGGAAACATGATAACGAAACCTAATCCTTTTACTTGGTCAAGATATCAAACAAATGCTGTAACGATGGACAACATAATCTCACTTACTAATTGCCCGAATAATCTATAAGAAACACCATAACATATGACGAGCCTCATATGCAAAAACATATATAACCTAAATATAAAAAATTATAACAGTACATTTTGTATAAATTACACCAAGTTCGAATTTTATATAAATAATTAAAACAAAGGATTTCCAATATGTATATGTCATAAAAATTCTTTAAAAAACCGCAATAAAAATTAGGGCAATCAAGTTGTCGCGGCTTTAAAACGCTTGTCGTGGGAGGTTTGTCGAAAGTGAGCTGCTAAGGCAATTCCTGGCTGACATGCCCCAGCACCTAGCACCACATATTCTGCCACTGTTATTTATTTGCGCAAACCACCATAACTTTCTTAGAGAACTGACAAAAGAGGCCTTGAACCTGCTTAGGGGTGCTATCCAAAAGAGGCCCCATGAACATGCTTAGGGATGTTATCAAAGAGTACAATACGCCCAAAAGTATACCAAGAGGAAAACATGCGGTAGTTCGTAGAAAGTGAAGTACAGCAGAATGCTCGTACTGTCCTGTAACTGTGAGGTATAATCAACCAACGTTGCAGTTTCTGCGATGCCAAATAAAAAAAAAAAACATTACTATTATTAACTGTTCAATTCCAACATGAATCTTGTACTTGTGGCAATGAATGAACATCACCGTAAAGTCAATTAGTTTTGAACTAGAAATAATAAGGGCTCTGCTTATACTTTTCCAGCAACAGCAACAGATTTATAAATATCAAGACTATATGCAAGAATCTTTTCATTACCTGTAAATACAGTTTTCATGTTCACCTAATGAGTAATTAAGTTACATTTTTCTATAAAGATGATTTTTCGGAATTATGGTTTCATGTTTTGGCGTTTAATGAAAACAGAAATTTGTTTCCTCTGGTTGTGTGCAAGACCATTATGGGCTTCTTTGGGCCGTTTTAACGTCTACCAGTAAGATAAAAAAATAAATCACAACTCACATCTTCCTTTTGAGAAACATCTAATGAAACTGTCGGCAAGTGCCGCCCTGAAGTTAGGTATTAAACGTAAGGCCTCACATATTCATAACAGTGATAAAATCAATAAAACCAGTTTTAGGCCATTTGTCCTTCCTTTACTAGAATACTGTTCTCAGGTGGGGACGTTTGCTTCTGCCAGAGAACTGCCTCTTTTAGATAGAGTAGTTCGTGGTGGAAGGTCTCTGTTTCCTAATATTAGCAGTCATGACTTGGACCATCGACCGACGGTCACTTGTTTGTTAATTTTCATAAGCTGTATTTTAACAGAGATCCTTCAAATTTACAATTGACCCATGATCCCCTTCTCCTGCCGAGAACAACCAGATTTGCTGAACAGCAGCACCAATATGCAGTAAATGTGCCTCGCTGCTGAACTTTTCAGTTCCAGAGGTCTTTTATTCCACACACCGTTGGACTGTGGAACAATCTCCCTGAGGACGTTGTGTAATTGGAACTCCAAAAGTGCAACGCATTACTACCATAAAACAGTTCTTGTATTTTAATAACTTACATTTTTATCTATTAATTTTTACTTTGTTAATTTATTTTTTCCTCTCTAATAACTGATCTCTTCTTTCTGTATTTCCTATTACCTTTTGTTACTTCTTTAAAATGAACAGCATATTCTTTGGAAGCTTGAATTTCAAGTCAGTGGCCCCTGTGGGCTTGTTCCATATGAACAGAGTTCATATTCGAAATCATAATAATGATAATAATATTTTTCTCTGCGTTTGCATCAACGACAACCATGAACTGATTCTAATCTTCCATTCTTCAAGACTTTTCCTTCAATCCTTTTCTCGTTCTACAAAAAACAGAAAAATGAAACATATATACTGTACACACACACACACACATCCGCACTTGGAAACTGGAATGAAACAGGGAGCCACTGCATAGACTCAACCTCACTACTATTTTTATTTTTATTTCTTCCAAGCCTAAGGCCCTTTTTGGTTTTTTCGGTAGATGGCTTGCTAAATAAACAAACGTTTCCTTTTAGGCGTGAAGGACAGGCAAATTTAGATCAATCTTCACGACAAGCTTTCTCAATTCGACTGCCTACTTCCTTTCTCAGTCCGGTTTTAGTTAAGGGGAAACTTCGGCTTATGTTTCTGACTGAAAAGACATGACACTAGACACATGAGATATCTTGAGTACCAAATAACAAAAACTGCGACCAAACTTCCAATAATTCTCACTGATAAAATAACGTAACAGTTGCACAAGTAACAAAATCAACAACATCATCAAAAGATTTCTGTGAAGCCAAAATCCCAGATGCGAGCAACCAAACACGGGGTCTCCCAGCTCTCGCGGTGCAAATGGAAAAAACGTGCTTAAGTTTTGTTCACTTACGAAAGTGGCGGGTGAGCGAAACTATTTAAATACAAACCGTTATGAAGAGTGAGAATTTGTTTCCATCGGTCGCCCGTTTTTATGAAAATTGAGGGATAGCAGACAGAAAAAACAAAACGCTGTCAACACCCGATTGACACCAGTGTTTAATTACCGCTTATGTGCTGGGCTCAGGTTGTCACAGCTCACTAATTAAACGATTATGATTAAAATATATTCGTCCATTTTTTTCCAAAAGACTCATTGCTGTATACATACAATAAACCGTATGCATTTTATACAAGCATAAGCTTGTAATCAATGACGCTCGCGCATGCACGCACGGACATACACTCACACATAGACAGGCACAAACACACGTATGTACGTGTGAGTATGGGTATGTGTGCGTATTTGTGTATGAATATATAATGTGCACGTTATGCTGTACATGATGACAAGGCTTCCGAAAAAACCAAACCACAAAGGCTTAACAAGCCGAAACTTAGTAATAAAGTTCGGTTTAGAATGAGTTCAGAAGAAGAGTGTGCCCCACGGAGATTTGGCTTCTCTGTTTAGTGGTTCCAAGGTGTTTCAAGTTTATGAATCAGAGCTCGTTGCTTTAAAAAAAATGCTAACATTATGCTTATGGACGAACTGTAAATTTATGAGTAGCCGCCTTTGGAATAAGATTTATAATTCCCGTTAGGCACAGGACTAAGAATATCCCATATATATTTATATATATATATATATATATATATATATATATATATATATATATATATATATATATATATATATATATATATATATATATATATATATATATATATATATATATATCTTGACAGTCAGATAGATATAATCTACTGTTTACTCATTCTATATATATATATATATATATATATATATGTATATATAAATATACATACACACATACATACATATGTATATATATATATATATATATATATATATATATATATATATATATATATATATATATATATAAAGCCTATATAATTCATTGATATACATATACGTATTTATGTATATATAAATATAATGTATATTATACATACACATAAATACATACATAACGTATTAATACACATATGTATATATATATATATATATATATATATATATATATATATATATATATATATATAATATATATAATACAGAGGTTAAAAAACATAGGTAATACATATAACTTTAACACAATCAAGATACTTTGCCATTATGTCGGCTTAAAATTTCACCAACGTTAGATACTTCAAATGATCACGACTAGGATCAATTTCTTATCCTGACTGTTAACCAGTCACTAAAGAAAGTTACAGAGAAAAAATCAAATTATTAAATCAATTTTAACGAAATCTACTTATGCATCGACTGAACCGAATCTAGGCCTCGAAACTGTCATAGAAGCCTCTGGTATCTTTTCTCTCTCTTATTGTTCACTGGTGCTTGGAAGCGTGACATTCAATTCATTTCAAGACGAACCATAACGACCCGCCGACCGAAATACGAATTATGAATTCTTTTCGGTGAGGACAGGAACGATAAACACAAATATATATGGAAGATAAATAACTGAAATGTGCTAGTGTATTCTTCATTTCTTGTAAAGGTAGTGAAGAAACTATAATATATATATATATATATATATATATATATATATATATATATATATATATATATATATATATATAATATATATATATATATATGTGTGTGTGTTTGTGTATATATATATATTATGTATACACACACACACACACACACACACACACACACATATATATATATATATATATATATATATATATATATATATATATATATATATATATATATATATATATATGTATGTATATATATATATAATATATATATATATATATATATATATATATATATATAATATATATATATATATATATATATATATATATATATATATATATATATATATATATATATATATATATATAAGCGTTAAGCTACAAGCGTCCTTTAATATCCAATTCGCTCTACCTCGGAAATAATATATTTTCATATATGTTACCGAAGGACTACAGTGGCGCCTTACCCACATGGCCGTGTTGTTGGCCGTGTGGGTAAAGGCGTCACTGTCGTCCTGAGTTCTTGTCTTTCGCTGGGTCGAGCCCACGGGACGACAATTTATTATCAACTGAAAAAATTCCCCTTCGGTAACATATATGAAAATATATTATTTTCGAGGTAGAACGAATTGGATATTTTGTGGCTTAATGCTTGTATATGAAACACGGTGATGTGATAAACATTCATTCATTCATATATATATATATATATATATATATATATATATATATATATATATATATATATATATATATATAGTTTCTTCACTACCTGTACAAGAACTGAAGAATAAATCAGTAGCACATTTCAATTATTTATCTTGCATATATATTTGTGTTTATCGTTCCTGCCCTCACCGAAAAGAATTCATAATTCGTATTTCGTTCGGCGGGTCGTGGTTCATCTTGAAATGAATTGAATTTCACGCTTCCAAGCATCTGTGAGTAATAAGACAGATAAGATACCAGAGGCTCCTATGATAGATTTGAGGCCTAGATTCAGTTCAGTCGATGCATAAGTAGATTTAGTAAAAATTTATTTCATAATTTAACTTATTCTCTGTAATATATATATATATTGGCAACGCCCTTGCCTCTCGTTTGAAGGACTGGTGTTCGATCCCGATGTGTCAGAAATTTATTTCTGTGAAACACGTGTTCATGTGTTCATTAGTTCCATCATATTCACGATGAATGGGTAATTCGAATGAAATGCTACCACTTAACTCAGGAAGTTGGGTAAAATTCGCTGGTATGTTTGGCGGTAGCCTGCCCAGGATGAAACCTCAGGTACAGAATTATTTAGATTCCAATTTCTTTTATGACTTCTGTGGGTCAATTAGTAACGCTCTGCCCTCTTTTATAAAAGAGCGCGGTTCGATCCTGATGTGAGTAAGAAATTTATTCCTGTGAAACACGCGCTCATGTCTTCATTAGTTCCACACATGTTCATATACATTTATATACATACATACATACATACATATATATATATATATATATATATATATATATATATATATATATATATATATATATATATATAATATAATATATATATATAATATAATATATATATATATATATATATATATATATATATATATATATATATATATATACAGAGAATTATTTAATCTATATGGAGGGCAGACCTTTTGACTTCTGAGCCAGTGCGCCAGGTGGAACTTGATTACATGAAACAAAAAATTTCCCGAGGGAAAGTCTTATCATGTGCTCCCTTAATCCCCACACCCACACAAAAATGTCCAAGGCTAAATATTCCTAATTGTTCAAGTTTATCCTACAAGAGAAGGAAGAAATACTTAATTACTCTCCTTATTACATATGGGAATTAAAATTTTACAAGTACTATTCTGATGAAAGCGAAAACCTGTAAAATCTCTTTCATCACTACTGTTGTTCATCTGAAATCAGCGCCTCAGAGAGATAATGTTTGTTCCTACACGATATACAAACCATCTGTCTTTCACATTAGAAATGTAATTTACAGTACCTCAGGTTTGTATAGTTAGGAAAAATGCAGTTTACTTTAATAAATTGTATTTTTCATAACTATACAAACCTGAGGTCTTTTACATTACATTTCTAATGTAAAGGACCGATGGTTTGTATAGTTGGAAAAATACAATTTACTTTTTAAAAAAATTGTGATTTTATCTGGCTTAAAACGAAACATAATGTAGTGGAATTGGGTCTTTCATCTCGGCGCTGTAGAATACTATACGTGCTTTGCCAAAGAATCCTTTGATGTGTAATTAAGAATAAATATTTAGATGTGTATGCCATCACACGCACACAAATTATTGATAGATGAATATAAATATATAGAGAATTAAGCGTATATCCATACACATCACACACACTTCTTTCTCCCTCTCCTTCTAAATTTATACATACAGTACATACATACATAACTGTTATATATACATATGTGTGTATATATATATATATATATATATATATATATATATAATATACAACACCACACACACATACAGTATATATTATATATATATATATATATATATATATATATATATATATATATATATATATATATACATATATATATATATATATATATATATATATATATATATATATATATATATATATATATATATATTATATAGCAGTATTTACATCAGATTGTGTTTTTCCGGTTGTCTAAATCAAGCCTGAGTTTAAATATTACTCGAACTTGCTTTTTTGTCCCATTAGTATTATAGATAATTCCTCCCCTATTTAAGTCAATGCTGTACCTCTCTCTTTCTCTCCTTAAACATGCATATAAACAGAATACAGACACAGAGAATATGACATATTTATAGAGATAGCTATATGACATGTATATTTATGTTTATATCTAAAGACACTGATACATTATTTTCCGATATTTCAGAAATATATAATATATATATTTTCTGCTTATATGTTGCTAGTGCTTGAATAAAAGAACCATAATCGCCCATGTTTCATTGTACCTTTTTCCTGAATCTCGGAATATTGAATTTCTACATTATGATATAAGGTCCCATACGATATGGCCTTCAAGTGGAAAGGGACTGAATGCCATTTATTCCAACAAGATCAGAAAAAAATTTGGTAGGAAATTCCATCTCTATAATATTCATTTCAATCAGTCCAACGGTTACGCAAAATTCACAATACCTTGGAATATTTTTCATTCTTCTTCCTCTCAAGGTTTTCGTAAATTTATGATATACAATTGTTACTGAATATCCTTACAATTTTCGCCCTCTCACGATGCAGGTCTGACGGTTTTTTTTTTTACTCTTCTTATTTTTGTCATGTTCCGAAGTGATAATATATGGATACTCATACACAGGATCTAGTGGATAACTGGATCTAGTGGATAACTAACTTTATTTGCAGATCTGACCCGTTTTGACATCCCATGCAGATGGAGACCTGGGCGCCATGGACATGGTCACAGAGTGACAGGTAACAAGAATGACATATAAACAGATGACTAGGTGAGAGCTCTGTGATTGGCTGCCGAATCTGGCAGCTAAACCTGGGTTCAGCAATGAAGCTTGGAAGCTTACATGGCTTCCCCAAAAAGAAGACAGGGATAGAGAAATGTACAGCATACTTATACATCACCACAGATATTTTACAAGTGATATATACATCTTTCCAGTAGCTGTTTTTACAATGAAATATGCAACAGTCCATGTCCTTACTATGTTGGTACCTTTGGGATGCTGATACAGTACAAAATCACAAAAAGAGTAAAAATAGGTATACCAGCTTTAACCTGCTGATTTTATATTGTCAGGAACACAGAATTGGCTGACGCAGTGAGGAGTGCCTCGGCACAAATGTGTCCGCTTCCTACACTGGTATTCCCTCTGGCCAACAAGTTGCCATGAAAATGTATCTACATCCATCTGGCAAAATTGTTATCTGGGTTGTGGGATTTTAGTATTGCTGGTCTTCATGTGTCAGGTTGTTTGGCACTTTAGGCATGGTTTGGTCCACGATTTCACTTCTTTACGCACCATGCTAGATAATCTTTCATGTCAACAGCTTGGCTGCTGCTCTCCTGGAGGAGTGGGAGAGTCTGCAGATTAGAATGAATACCTCCATCCACAGGGGCATTGGCACAAGGGGACAAAGGCAGCCGGTGCTTCTTGTTGAAGATGATGGTACATCCTTTGTTGATGAAAGGGATGTCTTCCCACCACAGGCTTACTGTTTTGGTGTATCACAGTTGCGTGTCAGTGAGATGACTGTAACGAATCCTAGTTAAACACTGATTTCTATCATAGATGAAAGTTTGCACCTCTGACAAGTGGAGAATGCATCTTAATTTTTGGTATGGGTAAGTACAAGGGGCTGACGATTCATTAAGATTATCTGCCAGCAAAGAGTTCTCTGCTGAAGGTGCTGTCTTTCATTCCAGCTGGAGTTAGTTTTCTGCTGAAGAGACCTAGAGGTTGAGTTATCCTATTGACTGACTGCTCTATCACAGCACCTACAGCAACATTACTTGGGTCCATGTGAGTATAAGTTTTGCTTGAGGATTGGAGAACAGCATAGTGGCAGCGTTTACCAGGCCGTCTTTGGTTGCTTTGAAGGTATTGTGTTGGGGAGAGCCCCAGTTGTGAGACTTCTTGTTTCCACTAAAGGCATCATAAAAGGGTCATTGTTTGTGAAATTTTTTGGAGGAATCAGTGGTAGCAGTTCACAATTTCCTAGTACTTAGGAGTGGTGGGGTTGTACTGTATATCACTTGCCAAGACCGGATGACCCGTGAATTTGATGGAGACTGCTACAATCACACATTTTTCAGGTCACACCACTAAACTGTAATCTCGAAAGTAGGGACAGTACAACTCTGATATGATTTTCATGGTCTTCCCTATTTGTACTAGAGACAAGGATGTCACTGATGAAACAGGTACAGAAGAGGAGGTTGCTGAGAATGTTGTCCACCAGTCTCTGGAACATGGCTCCTGTTCCAGATGGTGAATATGGAGTAGCTGAATGTGTAGGTTCTGAAACATGTGATGATTAGCTTCTTCAGGACATCCTCATGGTGGACCAAAACCTTGAAGTAACCCTTCATTAGGCTAAACTTGGAGATTCTCATTCTGTGTTAATGATGGCAATGATGTCTGCCATGTTGGGATGTGGGCAGTGGTTAGGCTCTGTCTGTAGACTGAGGTGCCTGTTTTCTCCAAAGATGTGATGTCCATTGGTCATGAAACGGTATAAGACTGCCACTTGTGGTGACTAGACTTAGATCACTGTTTGGAGACATACGGTGGTCCTTTTTGATACAGTGATGTAGAATCTGGTGGAGTGAGTGATCATAGGGGTTGAGGCCACCACTGTGATTTTCTTGGGTGGCCGCCCTGCTCAGTTTTTCTCCAGTTGCATCCAGGAGCAAATTTCTTTGCTGCTTTCTAGAAATTATGATGGTGTGTGCAGATGATGAACTGAGTTAGCTTGAGCCTCATTATCATTGTCCTGGTCCTAGTCATCCCTGGGTTTGCAGATGGTATATTCAGTGTGTTACTATGTCTTGGAGACCTCTAGCAATATGTCAACTCTCTTCAGTAGATTCACAATGGGCATGCTTTCAGCACTGGGAAGGGCAGCCCAGATGTTGGCAGGAAGGAAGGAAGCCCTATTTTCCTTTCAAAATTGACTTTCTCAGGTCTTCTGTCAGTGTGAATTCTGGAAGTGTGAGGAGGGCTTTGAGCTCAATCCAGGATGCCCTGGCCGTCACATCCCCTTCAGAGTGTTCCACAAGTAAAAGGCTCATCAGGCACTGGCTGGTGATGGCAGGGAGACTTTGGGTATCAGGAACTGGCCATTCTTTTGCCTTATGCACTCAGCTAATGTGTGATCTGGGGGAAGAAGTCATCTGAGGCTGACTCGAGGGCATAGTCTGCCTTCTTCGTTAAACTCATGATGTCACAAAGGCAGTATTGTCTGCCCACCCTCCAGGGCCAGACGAAGTAGTTTGGTCATTAATAAGTCAGGCAGATGGAGGTTTATGACATTTGTGTTAGCCCATTCATCCACAGACATCTCACGATGGTTTCCTTCATGGATTGTATTATAGCAGTAGGCATGGCCATAGTTAGTTCACTGGTCGACAGTGGTTATGTGCGATGATCATGCTGAGTCTACAGAGCTAGTAAGAGAAATTTTAAGCTTTCTCTTGAGAGTGAAGCCAGTACTTGAATTCAATATTTAGTCTCTAGTGGCTTTTTGTATTCACAGGTATGGTTGTATTCAGTCCATGAATCTTTGGAGTAGATTCAAAAACCAATAACCCTGAACTCTCAAGGGAAAGCAATCCAGAGCTCTGTATGTAGTCCATTACAGGCAGTCCCCAGGTTATGTCAGGGGGTCCATTCCTGAAGAGAGACGTAAGCTGGAAAACGACGTAAGCCAGAACACCTTATCAAAAAACTGCTAAAAATGGGAAATAAAGTGAAGAAAGCCTTACCTTTAATCCTTTGGTTGTCTTGAAAACTTCCCAACTGATTTACCTTGCTTCTGGCGAGGTGTGCATCTATGATCTTGTAGAATTTCCTCCAAAAATGTACAAATATTCTTGTCGCTGCAAGGCTGAAACGACAAAACCTTGGAATATCTGCTGTAACCCAGAACAGATTTTTTTATGAATGCATTTGAAAAGCTGCATAACCTTGGAACAACGTAAGTCGAGACTAGTGTAATCCGAGGACTGCCTGTAGTGGCTTTTGTATCTACAGGCAAGGCTGTCTTTAAGGTAATCTTTAGCACTTGAGGGAAAGCAAGCCAGAGCTGAGACACCATATTTATTCTGTTAGTGGCTTCTTTGTAGGTGGGGCATAACCATATTTAGCCTGTTAGTCACCTGGGTGTTTAAGTGAGAACCATGCTGGTATACCAAGTTGCTCTCAGGTCATCAATTTTAGTTTACTCATACACAGGATCTAAGAGAAAACTAACTTTATACCACAAGCCAAGACTGGATGACCAGGAATTTGATGGAGAATGCCACAATGCTACATTTGTCAGGTCATACCACTAAACTGTTATCCCAAAGTAGGGACAGTACAGTACAACTTAGGTATGATTTTGGTGGTCTCCATAGCTGTACTAGTGAACAGGATGTCATTGATGAAGCAGATACCGAAAGGGAGGTTGCTGAGAATGTTGTTCATTAGTCTCTGGAACGTGGCTCCTTTTCCAGAGGGTGAATGTGGAGTAGTTGAATGTGTAGGTTCTGAAACATGTGATGATCAGCTTCTTCAGGACATCCTCATGGTGGACCAAAACCTTGAAGTGACCCTTCATTAAACTAAACTTGGAGGACATTCTCATTCTGTGTTGAGGATGGAGGTGATGTCTGCCATGTTGGGATGTGGACAGTGGTTAGGCTCTGTTTGCAGACTGAGGTGGCTGTTTTCTCCAAAGATGTGATGTCCATTGGTCATGTAACAGTATAAGGATGCCACTGGTAGTGACTAGACATAGATCACTGTTTGGAGGCATATGGTGGTCCTTTTTGATACAGTGATGTAGAATCTGGTGGAGTGAGTGTTCATAGGGGTTGAGGCCACCACTGTGATTTTCTTGGGTGGCCGTCCTGCTCAGTTTTTCTCCAGTTGCATCCAGAAGCAAATTTCTTTGCTGCTTTCTAGAAATTATGATGGTGTATGCAGATGATGCACCGAGTTGGCTTGAGCCTCACTGTCATGGTCCTGGTCCGTCATCCCTGGGTTTGCAGATGGTATATTCAGTGTGTTGCTATGCCTTGGAGGCCTCCAGCAATATGTCAACTCTCTTCAACAGATTCACAATAGTCACGCTTTCAGCATTGGGAAGGGCAGCCCAGATGTTGGCAGGAAGGCAAGGAAACCCTATTTTCCTTACAGATTGATTTTCTCAGTCTTCTGTCAGTGTCAAGTTCTGGCAGTGTGAGAAGGGACTTGAGTTCATTCCAGGATGCCCTGGCCATCATGTCCCCTTCAGAGTATTCCGCAAGTAAAAGGCTCATCAGGCACTAGATGGTGGTGGCAGGGAGACATTGGGCATCAGGAACTGGCCATTCTTTTGCCCTATGCATTCAGCTAATGTGTGATCTGGGGGAAGAAGGAATCTATGATTGACTTGAAGGCACAGTCTGCCTTCTTTATTAAACTCATGATATCACAAAGACAGCACTGCCTGCCCACTCTCCAGAATCAAACAAATGAATCTGTCATTAAGAAGTCAGGCAGATGGAAGTTTATGGCATTTGTGTTAGCCTGTTCATCCGTGGACATCTCATGATGGTACCCTTAATGGATTGTCTTACAGTAGTAGGAATGGCCATAGCTAGTTCGTTAGTCAACAGTGGTTATATGCAATGACCATGCTGGGTCTACAGAGCTAGTGAGAGAAACTTGAAGCTCTCTCTTGAGAGTAAAGCCTGAACTTGAATTCCATATTTAGGCTTTAGTGGCCTTCTGTATTCATAGGTATGGCTGTAATTAGTCCATGAGTCCTTGGGGTAGCTTAAAAAAACCCAATAACCCTGAACTCTCAAGGGAAAGAAAGCCAGAGCTCTGTACGTAGTCCATTATTGGCTTTTGTACCTGTAGGCATGGCTGTAGTTACCCACCATATTTATTCTGTTAGTGGCTTCTTTGTAGGTGGGGCACAGCCATATTTAGTCTGCTAGCTGCCAGCTGGTATAAAAAGTTGCTCTCATGTCATCAATGTTGGATTACTCACACACAGGATCTAAGAGAAAACTAACTTTATTTCTTGGATCTGACCCTTCTTGATACAACATGTAGACGGACATAGTTCCAGGTAGTTGACTTGGCACACACTCAGGAACAGCTGACAGGTAATGTGAATAATGTATAAGCACGTTACTATGAAGGCTCTCTTTGACTGGCTGCTGAACCTGGCCACTAAACTTGGTTTCACTAGCAAAGCTTTGGAACCTTATAGCAACAAGTAAACATGGTTCGATAGTCAAGTCAATTTCCAAAGTAGATTCCTTTGAGAGAAACGTACATACAGTGCAGGTTAGAGTAGGGTGCTGCAACCTTTGCATCAATATCAATTCCTGCCTACGAAGCATAAACCCTTGAGAACCACTGCTAAAGCATGACAAGCGATGCCAAAAGCACACTATTCAATGACTATATAACAGCAAGTATTTTTGTTGGACAATTATTCTCTGGCTGGGTCGATTAGAAGATTAGAACAACAAGAAAACCAATGTATGCATCTTACTTAGCCACATAAGATATAGTTTTCGTAATCTTAAGAAATAAAAAATAAAAAAGTAGTAAATGACATCAGTCTTTAACAATGTTCTACGCAGATATCAAATTTGTATGATCAACCACCACAACACAAATGCTTGTGGTACTTCTGAACAAGCTCCATAACTCTAATAGCAACTGCATAAAAAATAATACATATTACCATAGCACACCAGAGTATTTAGAGTTAACAGATTAATACAACTAAAAATAAACAACACACATTGCAGTACCTTATGGTAACTGGAGTCAAAATCAACATACATTCCACTTATTCACATATACTGTAACATGTTAACAAGTCACAATGCAACTGAGAAACACAGTAAAATTTTTGGGAAAACTGATAGGAGGGAAACTTGGTGTGCAGCTTTGTTCGTGGTTAGCCTAAGCGAAAAGAATATATTAACCAAAAGGCTACTCTTCTTAGTTTCAGTAATTCTCTTTGAACCTCCCAAATTACAAAGAATCTAACAATATACAAAACAAAAACTTTACCTTAGAAATACAGCAGCGATGATCCAATCTTGGGCGATTTCTACTAAAGCAGAACCTGGTATGAAAGCCTTTGGGCTTCTGCTGAATAGAGGGTAATGAAAACTTTTCATATTAGGAAATTGCACAAGAATACAGCATCCAAATGTCTACCAAGGCCTTCACAGACTGGAAGAAGGATAAAAATAGTTTAGTAAAAGTCTTTGCAACCAGGCCATAAAAGAAAATACAATTCAGCAGTAAAAATTGAATTTAACACCATGAATAACTAGAATATCCCTCCTGAAATCTATTACCCGCCAACATTAGACTACACTTCGACCGAAAAAATGATAACTGCAATGCTGAACATTATCTAGTACAAGAATGTAGATTTCCAAGCAAAAATCTGAAAACCTTCAGGTTTTCTTCAAGTGGAATATTAGCTACTTCTAGTTATTTCTTCATTCTTGTCACTGAAATATTTTGGTAATTTAGGATGTCAATCATTATGATTAAATAAAAAGTCCATATATTTCAGGTAACAATTAACATTACAGAAACAGATCAAAGGTGGCTGTGACAAAACTCTAACAATAATGTTACAGAAAATTGAAAGCGCATGGAGCTAATGCTGTGTCAGTATTTGCATCTAAGGGGAAGAACCACAAAGCCGTTCGACAAATACAACAGCCTTGAGATGAGCTTCTTAAAACGTCTGAGACTACAACTTTTATCAAAAATAAAGTATTTTAAACACTTGGTGTTCAATATCCCAAACCATGATCTTGGATTGAAGTTAATTACCTGCCAAGCATTAGTTTTAAAAACACTGGTTTCTTTGATATAAGCAATGCTTTGAGAATAACAGTAAATTATTAATCCTCATTACATCCAACTTGAATCATCTTTCAAAAGCGACACTTTGCATCGTTACAAATGTTAAGGAAAATCTATGAGAAGCATGAAACATCTGCAGACTAACCTGTAACACACTTGCTGTTGATCCTTGACACTTATTCAGTGTTATCCAGTATTGTCAAGGGTAATATTTAAGCTTACCAATAATTCATAACAGAGGTCACAAGAAAAAAGAGAAAAGAAATGTAAGGCGGTCAAACCAAAGAAAGTGTTCAAATCCCATTATACAGTGAATTTTCGGAGGATTAGCTGTCCGTTTAACATGGCTTCGTACAGAGTAAAAAAAAACTAGGTCTAAAACAACTCCTAACAGAAAGCAACTTCCTTCCGAACGTAATGGGAAGACAACTTTTCATAGATTTAGAAATTTTCTCTGTAAGCTTTCAAAACTTAAAGCTTTGTTGTAAATAATGAAGCAAGGGTCCTTCCTGTGCTAACTAAAGCAGCGCAAAGCTGTCAAGTGTATTTCACCCAACCTCTGCCTAAATTTCTTAACCGAACCGAGCCTAAGGAAAGTCGTAATAAACATGGTGATTCTTCTATTCCCATTTAGAAGCCACAATAGACGCTGCACGGGCTATGATATCTATAAAGTCACTGTCTTCCAGCTTTTGATCAAGATTGAATATGACAATGATAATATATAGAGGTGCATAATTGATACATTCTTAACGATTCTCATGATCTCATGAATGTTTGATGGTTAACGTAAAATATATTGAGGATATTGTTGCTATTTTTTCAGTTTCCTATGGGAAATGGTTATCACAGAACTAAAAGTATTACTATAAAAGTTCGTTAAGCTGAACCAATGAATCAATGGAATATAAAATAAACTTTAGAAAATTTGTAATAAATCTTGGATGTAACTTATTTATCCATTGCATAGGGATGGCATCTATGTATCCCCCTGATAGCAGTTTTCTAAAGAGATCGGATAAAAAAAATAAACTGAATATACGTGAAATAGAGGTACGTGTTGGAAAATACACCATGGAATGAAAAAAAAAATAAAATGATCCATTATGCAATTTACAGTATATATTATATGTCCCACATTTATTACTTTATTTCCCACATTGGAAGAGGAAATAAACATTATCCAGTGTTCACTGAAGAGTTTATTGAGAGTCACATGTTTCTTGTGGGCATCTGAATACCCTAAATGACACCCTTGGCTGTTAATAAATTCATCAACCAGTTTCGGAGAACTTTCACATCCCATTCTACCGGAAGAAATCAAAATTATCATCGAAATATAAGACCTGCAAAATTAATGCAGATGAAGAGGGTAAAATTCTCAGTAACACTCCTATGAGAAAGGGTGTCCTTCCAAAAGAGCTAATTCCGTTTTCTAACACAGGGAAAATTGACATAAAAATGCCTGTTTATTACAAAACAGATTTAAATTTCCCCAACAGCAAGAAAAACTTCATGATGCAGAAGCAAAAATGCTATATTAAGACAAACATCCGCTGACTGTGAAACATGACAGCATGGCTTAAAGCAAGAAATATCTCTTCTCATAACCAGAAGAGAAGATCTAGTTCACTTACAAAGGAAAAAAGGTCTTCAGAAAGTGCTAGAGAAACATAAGATGTAAACTGATAAGCCTGAGGCTAGCAAATGCAAGATATGAGAAAAAAGTGGCTGACTCTCAGATGGAAATGGCAGAGGTGAAGAAGGAATCGACGGACAACAAGAATGAACTGGCAGAACTTGAAAGTTGTTATGTGGGAAACAAGGTAAAAATGACTGACACTCAGAGAGAAATGGAAGAGGTGAAGAATGAGCTAGAAGACAACACGGAAATGAAAGAGCTGAAGAAGGAATCGGAGGACAACAGAATTTGAAAGTTGTTATGCGGGAACAACTTTCAAGTTCTGTTGTCCTAAGAGGGAAATGGAAGAGGTGAAGAATGAGCTAGATGACAACAAGGAAATGGAAGCGTTGAAGAAAGAGTTACAAGGCAATAGGAATGAAATGGAAGAGCTTATGAATCGCGTGCTAGAAACAAGGAAAACCTATTTGACTCTCAAAGAGAAACTGAAGGGCTCAACAAAAAATTAAAGGACAATTTGAAGAATATGGAAGATCTTGAGAGTGTGAATGCTATGAATGAGGAAAAATCTAGTGGACTTTCAGAAGGAAATAGAAAATCTAGAAAAAGAACTCGAGGAAAACACGATGACTACGGAAGAACTAGAGCCTCAATGGTGAAGGTGAGAAAACCATTAGTTGCAGCATTTTGAGGAAAACAGACTTTGAAAAGGATCAGAAAAGAAGCAGAAAGAAATGAAAGCACTTGTAAGTCGAAATGAGAGAAATGAGGAAGAGCTAACGATAATTCAAATAGAAAAGCTGATTAGAAATGTGATAAAAGGAGAAACTCCATGAGTTGATGAAAGTGTAAGAGACCTCGTCGCGCCGTTCGCAGTCTCTTTCGAGCACGTGTGTATGCGTGCGTCATACCTTCGGAGGAACCCAGACAGAGAGAAACAAGAGCATTCCGTTTTCTCTCCCTCTCAAGGGACGCAGCTTCTACCATACAATATTTCCGTCTGTTTCTCCCTAACCATTGTTGTCTCGATTTATGTACAATCACCACTACTTGCACTGCCATGCAAGCATTCTAATCATGTACTCATAATGCTCCACCAAATCTTCTGTATCAAACTGTATGTATGTTTCTGTTTGTGAAGACGCCAAACGTCTCGCCATTTCACATATATTGTTACTGCATTGTATTCATTAAACTGTCTCGAATCTCATGC
>NC_089745.1:66425156-66530156 GCF_040412425.1 Macrobrachium rosenbergii
AAGTGAATTGGAGCAAGTAGCTCAAAATTTGGAGTTGGAGTATGATGTGTCTATTAGGAAAGGCCTATTGTTAATCCAGGTTTATGATTATGTCAGTATGGTTAAAAAGGGTGAGGTAATAACACCGAAGACTGAGGTGTCGGTGGAGGTATTGACTAAACAGATAGAACTGAAAACTTTAGAATTTAATTTAGAGAAATTTAGGGCTGAGGAGAGAGAGAGAGAAAGAATGTTTGAGAGAGAAATGCGAAATGCAGCTCCCTCTTCTCCTCCTGCCTCCCCGGGTAGTTTGGTAACGCCTGCCATTAATTTGGGGCAGGCCCTTAAGTTTGTGCCATGTTTCCAAGAGAACAATGTTGCGGAATTTTTCGTCTCATTTGAGAGAATTGCGGCCAAATTGCAGTGGCCCCAGGAATACTGGACCACTCTCATACAGAGTAAACTTGTAGGAAGGGCTCAAAAGGTTTATGTAACTTTGGATGAAACTTTGTCCTCAGATTACGAAAATGTTAAGGCTATTGTGTTGAAAGCTTACGAGTTGGTTCCGGAAGCCTACAGGCAAAGGTTCAGAAATCTGCAAAAGTGTAGTGACCAAACCTTTGTAGAGTTCGCTAGGGGAAAAAGACAATTTGCGGAAGATTGGTTTAAATCGAAAGAGGTGGATGACATGGAAAAATTAAAAGAATTGTTATATGTAGAAGAATTCAAGAGGTGTGTTTCAGATAAGTTAAAAGTTCACCTCGAAGAACTGAAAATCGACAATTTACAGGAAGCCGCTATTGCTAGCGATGAATATTATTTGTCACACAAGAGTGAGTTAGGAGCATCAGGGACAAGTGTAGAACCGAAATGGGATAGGACAGGTCGAGGTGGTTATAATAAGAGTAAGACGTTTATGCGGCCTAATCATAATAATAATAATTTTTACGGTACAGGAATCTGTTAATAATGTTAAACGTTTTTCTGTTAATAATGATAAAAGAGGTTATGGTTCCCATGATCCAGAGTGGAAAAAGAAGGTTACGTGTTTTTATTGTAATAAGAAAGGGCATTTGAAGAGTTCTTGCTTTGCTTTTAAAAAATCCTTGCAGGCTAGAGGAAGACCGGTGATGGGAGTCGGCAGAAAAGACAGCGATCCTGTTCCGACCAAACCCAGTGACCAATGACTAACAGGCTGTTTTGAGAGGTATTTGTCTACTGGGAAAGTGTCGTCGGTCAATTCGCCCATTGAAAAGGAAGTAAGGATTTTACGGGATACTGGGGCGGCCCAGTCTTTGATCTTACGGGACGCGTTACCTAAAGATTTTGACTTTGATTATAAAGAGTTTGTTTTGCTGTCTCGTTTTCCTGATTCAGTCGAGTCTTACCCCATCGGAAATTTTCATTTGAAATGTCCTTCTTTTTCAGGAGTTTTGAAGTTGGCAGTAGTAAATAAGTTTCCGGTCAAAGGGGTTGATATTGTTTTGGGGAATGACGTGGCTTTTAAGAATAAGACTTGTCCAATTTTGATCAATCCAGAAGTAGCAGTAGTTACGCGTTCTAGTGCTAGAGTTGTTGACGTTGCAACTGATGTAGACTTGAGTAGTTTGGAAAATAGTAGTAGTATTGTAGGAGATATTAATATTTTGAGAGATCATCCGAATTGGACTGTGGAAGAACTTGTTAAAGCCCAGAAAAAGGAATTTCGCGACCTACCCATTGAGTCGGGCGAAGAATCGGACTTGACTGTACCTAAATTTAGAATTATTAAGAATATTTTGTACAGGGTGAGTAGGCCGATGGAGGCTGGTAACTCGGAACATGAAATATTAAGACAAATAATGGTTCCTTATATTTACAGAAGAATGGTTTGATGTCGTTGGCTCATGAAAGTGGTTTGGCTGGACATTTTGGTGTTTATAAGACGACTAGCAAACTCTTCGCGAACTATTTCTGGCCCAAGTTGAAAGCAGACGTTAAGAAGTTTGTTAATAGTTGCGATGTGTGTCAGAAAGTCGGTAAGCCGAATCAACCTGTTCCTAAAGCTCCTTTGTGCCCCATCCCTGTGGTTTCCGAGCCTTTCAAAGAGGTCATTATCGATGCAGTTGGTCCGTTACCGAGGACTCGTAGTGGGAATGAATATATTTTCACTATAATGGATAAAATGTCTCGCTATCCTGAAGCTATTCCCCTCCGTACCATTAAGAGTGAAAAAATTGTAGAAGTACTAACCAACTTTTTTACTAGGTTTGGGATGCCCAAGGTCGTCCAGTCAGACTGTGGGACTAATTTTGTTAGTAAATATTTCAAAGGTAAGATGAATGAATTGGGCATTAGACATGTGACTTCTTCCCCATATCATCCAGAAAGTCAGGGTGCTCTGGAGAGGTTCCATCAGACCCTGAAGTCAATGATAAAGAAATATTGTTTAACTCATGGATCCGATTGGGACAAGGAATTGCCTTATTTATTATTTGCCTTTCGGTCGGCTCCAAGTCAGTCCTTAGGTTTGTCACCTTTTGATTTGGTCTTTGGACATTGTGTGCGTGGTCCTCTTGATGTGGTAAGAGAATCGTGGGAAGGTGATATCCCCGACATCAGCTTGTTAGATTATGTGACAAACTTGGGTGACAAATTGTCGAAGGCTTGGAAATTTGCCAGAGAAAATTTATTGTCTAGTCAAAGAAGGATGAAATACTTTTTTGATAGAAAGGCTAAAGTGCGTAATTTCGCAGTAGGCGATAGGGTTTTGGTACTTTTGCCGTTGCCGGTAATTCTTTGAAAGCTTCTTTCTCTGGACCATGGAAAATTTTGAAAAAAGTTAGTGAGGTAAATTATTTGGTTGAAACTCCGGAAAGAAGGAAGCCTTTCCAATTGTGTCATGTTAACATGTTAAAAGCATATAAGGAAAGAGAGAAAGTTATTCCGATAGCAGCTATTACGGATGATGTTTCACATAATAATAATCTTTATTCCTTTTCAGAGGGTTTTAATAATGATAATTATGATAATGAAATTTGCTTGTCTAGTAATAAGAATTATTTGGAGAACTTTGATGGTTTAGTCTCCCATCTCAGTAGCGAGAAACGAAGGTCTTTAAGAAAACTGGTTATGGGTTATAAAGAATTGTTTTCAGAGGTACCAGGTCGTACGTCTATTTTGGAACATGACGTGGAGGTTGGGAATGCCACCCCATAAAACAGTCCCCTTATAGGTTAAACCCCTTTAAAGCTAAGGTAGTAGCCAAAGAAATTGACTATATGTTAAAGCATGGTTTAATAGAGCCCAGTAAAAGCCCATGGTCCTCTCCGGTAGTGTTGGTGAAAAAGCCTGATGGTGATTTTCGTTTGTGCTTCGATTATAGGAAAGTTAACGAAGTCACGCAGACAGATTGTTATCCCTTGCCTCGGATTGAGGATTGTATCGATCGCATGGGAAAATCAAAGTTTATCAGTAAATTTGACTTGCTAAAAGGGTATTGGCAAGTTCCTTTATCAAAACGGGCCAGGGCTTTATCTGCTTTTGTGACTCCACAAGGGTTATTTCAATGCCGTGTAATGCCGTTCGGTATGAAAAACGCTGCGGCTACGTTTCAACGTTTAATGAACACATTGGTGTATGGTTTAGAAGGTTGCGTTGTGTATATTGATGATATCGTAATTTATAGCGATGACTGGGAAACGCATCTGAAGCGTATTAGGGCTTTATTTGAGGTTTTAAAAAGGCTGGGTTAGTAATTAATTTGAAAAAAGTGAGTTTGTCAAAGCGAAGGTAATCTATTTAGGGCATGAGGTTGGTGACGGTAAGGTGGCACCTAAACAAGCCAATGTAGAGGCCATTGAGAAAATATCTATACCAAAGTGTCGAAAAGATGTCAGAAAATTCCTGGGTCTAGTTGGTTATTATCGCAAATTTGTAAGGAATTTTTCTGACATTGCTGATCCGCTCACTAATTTGCTGAAGAAAACTGTTCCTTTTAATTGGACTCCTGAAACGCAAAGGGCATTTGAGTGTTTAAAAGGTGTGCTTCTTAGTTTCCCCGTTTTAAGGGCTCCGGATTTCGACCTGCCTTTTTCGCTTGCCACTGACGCAAGTGATGTCGGTGTCGGAGCGGTCTTATTACAGAACGACGAGCAAGGCGTTTCTCACCCGGTCGCGTTCTTCTCAAAAATTGAATTCCGCTCAACGAAAATATTCGACGGTCGAGAAGGAGACACTCGCACTCATTCTGGCTATTAATAATTTTTCCATTTATCTTTCTTCCACAGAACTCCAATAAAGATTATGACTGACCATAACCCCTTGACCTTCATCAATAGATACAAAAATAAAAACCAACGTCTGATGCGTTGGAGCCTCATGTTACGGAGTGGAATCTAGAGTTCACTCATGTCCCGGAAAGAAAACGTTGATGTTCTCGCTCAACGAAAATATTCGATCGGTCGAGAAGGAGACACTCACGCACTCATTCTGGCTATTAATAATTTTTCCATTTATCTTTCTTCCACAGGAACTCCAATAAAGATTAATGACTTTTGATTCTTCTTCAAATAAATAACCCCTTGACCTTCATCATCAATCAATAGATAAAAAATAAAAACCAACGTCTGATGCGTTGGAGCCCTCATGTTACAGGAGTGGAATCTAGAAGAAAACTCATGTCCCGGGAAAAGACAACGTTGTGGCCGATGTTCTCTCTCGCAAAATGTTGAGTAATAATAAGGTTTGATTGCTCAAGGGGGATAGCTGTTCCCCATCATTTATAAAACTGAGGGGGGTAAATGTCAGTGACGTTTTAATATATATTCTTCTCATGTATGTAGGGCTATGCGGATGTTATGGTAGTATCTGTATCGTTCTGTTATTGTGTGTACTGTTGAAGTAGGTGCTTAGGTTTGTATTGTAAGAGTAGATGAGTGTATAACAGTATTAATTATAATTTTCCTTTACAGGAGTTCTCTAAATGCCTTGGGCTATAAAATTAAGATTAGTTTAATATTGAGGTCTTAGGTAAAGGTAGAAGGTGCTACTCGGTGTTTATATTTTGTGACAATGTTTATTGTAATGAAGGTTGGTGAAGTACTTCTAATGCGTTATGGAATGAGTTTGTAAGAAACAAATGGGTAATATCGTAAAATTGTTACTGAAAAGTATGATATAATGATGTTGGTATACAATGATGTTGGTATTTGTTGGTCTTTGGCACATGGTATAATACGCTGAGGTGATTAATTTGGTGATTAGGATATTAATCGGAGAATTTACATTGTTAGCGGACAGCTACTAATCCGGCATTCTTGGTTTTCAGGCATAATTACGCTTCACGAAATTTTGTGTGTTAGGATTGCGCAGGGGAAAACTGTGTTGGTTTTCTCTGTGTTGTCCAGTGTTAGTGTATGTATTCGGTAGGACACTTTTATAGTGATATAGTGTTGTCACTGTGTTATCAGGACTATTGTTCGCTGAACATTGTTGCAATGAGCGATGTGAAACAAAGTGAAACAACGTTGAGTGTGTAAATTATGACCTATGAACAGTTAGGCTATATGGAGTCCGGATTAGAGCATTGTAGCTCTTAATTATGCGTATACTTATGTGAGAGTTTTGAAGCTCTTGGGTTTAAAATAATATATTTAGCAATGGTTTTTGAGGTTTTCTGTGTTATAGATTTTCCATTGTATTAATGATATTTTAATTTAGATACCTTTGTGAGCTGCATCCTTGTTCCTTTGCCACCCCTCCTGTTGGATATCAGGTTTTGTAAGTTTTATTTTTTTTTTTTTTTTTTTTTGCAAATTCATACCTTTGTTTTTTCCTTACAGGGTTGCATAAAACCTTGTGTTTGGCTTGTCGGTCTTTTCAATGACTATTTAGTTTTTTTTTTTTTTAATATTCCAAGTTATTTACTGTAAAAAAAAATATATATATATGTATATATTTTTTTTTTTTTGGGAGAGGAGGTGTCACTTTGTTGTGTTATTTTATAATTAGTCATTTTATTCTAGTTTTTGTAAAGCATATGAACTGTATTATTATCCATTTAGTTTGTTTTCCTCCTCCCCGGTGGTTTGTCTGTTTAGTAATTGTCACTAATGACCATTCTGTCTTTTCATATTTTTGTGAGCGAGTGGTGCTGTCACCATGGCGGTGTCGGAGATTCTTTCGACTGAAGGAGTCAGTTGATCTCTGAGCCTTATTACTCCTGGTGACTGCTGATTTTGCTACGTAACGCCTGCTTGGATGTACTATTACTTAAAGGATTACACTTCATCCAGCCTCACCCTCGGCTCAGTAAATGTCGAGGGGCTCTCGCTTAGCCAAGGTATAAGTGAATGATATTTTTTGGATTAGTCAGGCGATCTTTGATTGGTCTCATTTGGACGTCCCGGGTTTCCTGGAGGATCATCCTTGTGGACGTAGGATCGCTGTTGGATGGGTCCTATCGAGTACCATAATTATATTCATTTGCCTTCACCACTTCACCCCCTCACTTTTGTCTCTGGACGCAGAGACATATAAGTATCTAAAAAGATCACGGCTATAACTCCAGTGTTACGGTGGACAGCAATATATGATTAAGGAGATCACGGCCACTGCTCCAGTGTTTCGGAGGAGGGAAATTATCACTAGATTAATTAGTTTGTAATTGATAGGTTGTTCTTACTTTCCGAATACCTTCTCCTATCTGAACCCCCTTCTCTTTGTGGATGTATCTTTGCTTTTTCTGTCTTAATTGGGTAAGTGTGTTGGTTTATAAATCTTTCAGGTTGATTGGTGTTCATTAATAATTGTATTCTGAGGTTCAGGAATAACTTCTATCTGCATATTTTTGTATTAAATTTAAGTGTTTTTGTGGTGTTTCGTTTTCCCCATGAATTGATTTTTGCACTATTAATATTATTTGAGAGCTATTCCACTGACTGTGGACTTAGCTTGTGGTTGTGAACAGAGTTTGATAAGAGTTATTTAATTACATCTCCTCCCCTGCCTCATTCGGTACTTAACAAGGAAATATACTGTACATACGCCATGCCTCACTGTTTTAACAATAGCCGTGGAAGGAGGAAACTTGTGGATGACAAAAATTGCATATATGAAGCACAGAAACGAAATGCCGATGGATCTAAGACTTACTGGAAATGCGAAATTAAGTCCTGTGAAGCTCGAGTCCACACCATGACACACGATGAAGATTATGCCATAATTAAGCACGCTGGTAAACATTATCATAGTTCGCGCGCTTCAAAACCCAAAGTTCGCAAAACTTTAGCGGACGTGAAGGCACAAGCAATTTTTTCCCAGGAATCTTCCCGTTCATTAATTGCGACTTTTTGTGAAAAGCTTGATGAAAATGAAATGGCTCACATGCCCTCCTCTTCGTGTGTCATTGGCAATATAAGGAACTGGCGTCACGCAAAAGTAAATGCCCTTCCAGCCCCTCAGAGTCGATTAGGTGATGAGACTGCCGATGAATAAAAGTTCCTTGAGCGTGGCGAACTTTTTCTGCAGTTTGACAGTGGTGAAAATGATGCGGACTAATTACTTGTGTTTGCAACCGATAGAGGGCTTGATGACTTAGTGAATGTAAAACACTGGGCAGGTGATGGAACTTTTGTGTTGCCCAACTATATTATATCAGTTGTACGCGCTTTATATTCAAGTGGGTTCATTTGGTGTTCCGCGATTGTTTGCATTGCTTCCAAACAAGAATCAAAAATCTTACACACGCCTTTTTAATAAGCTAACAGAATTACGTCAAGGACTGAGCCATGAAAACGTTATGATGTATTTTGAAAAAGGACACATTAATAGCATTTTATGTGTGTTTCCTGGTGCTTCCATCTCATGTTGTCTTCATTTATCTCAAAATGTGTACAAAAAAGTATGTGAATTTGGCTTTAAAGAAAAATAGCATCATGAAAATGAGTTTAGCTTTCAAATCATGTTTTTCGGCGCTGGCTCTTTCTCCCTTTCGATGAAGTGATTGATGGATTCGAAGAGCTTGTAGGTGACGACGATCTTCCACAAGAGCTTGTGACTTATTTTGAAATATCGTACACAGGATGCGTGAGAGGTAGATGATTTAGACGGCGAAGAACTTCTCCATTGTTTCCCATTGCTAGTTGGAATATCCGCCAAAGGGAATGATCCCTGTGGAGGACTATCCTTAAAACCAAACAAAGTGAAAGTGATGAACTGAAACGGATATGCCTCGCACTAATATCCATTTAGAGGGATATCACAACGCGCTACAAAGTTCTTTACCTTGCAGACATCCGAATCTATGGAAATTAATTACCGCATTGAAAAGGGAAGAATACTTAACACAACCGAAAAAGATTAAATTTGATCGGGGCGAGATCTGCAAGACCAAAAAAAAAAAGTATAAAGATATAAACAAACGACTGCAGATTATTATTGAGCCATACAGTCCGGAAACAACCATGGGGTTTTTTTACGAGCAATAGCTCACAACCTTCATCATTACTGAAGCTTTTTGTAATATTTTTATGCTTTACATTTTATTTTACTTTTTTTATTACAAAACTTTACATCTTATTTTAGCCCGATATGATTACATTTATGCTTTGCTTTTTTATTGCACCTTTTTTATTATTTCTTACTTTACCTGATATGATTACATTTATGCTTTACTTTTTATTGTACCTTTTTTATTACAAAACAATAAAACATCATTGGCGAACTTTAGAAATATTGTTTCCATTTTCGTATATTTATATTTACTTGTTTATATTACAAATATTAATTTCAAGTTTTGCACTGATAATAGGTTTTCAACAGGTTTTTAATGAATTTTGCATTCTTCTAATATTGGGAGAGAAATTACCGAGTGAAATTAACTGGGAGTCAGATTAACCAGAGTCAAATTACTAGAGTCAAAATACCGGGAGCGAAATTACCAGGAGTCAAATTATCATATACCATTATATATATATATATATATATATATATATATATATATATATATATATATATATATATATATATATATATATATATATATATATATATATATATATATATATATATATATATATATAATCATATCTGTTCATATATACAGTACTATCAATACATGCACACCTACTTTATATGTATAAGATTTACAATTTGTTGAGGAGGACAGCCTCCCTAACAAAGATACATAACTGCCCTATATTACAATTCATCCCGAGAATCGTATCAGGGATGAAATGTCCATCTCTGTAGCGTCTCCAAGTGAGGAACCCACGTCTTAGATCCCCAAGACTGGGGAATTCGACCAGCAAATGCCTGAGAGTCAAGGACACCACACAGTCCTCACAAAATGGAGGATTTTCGCCTGACATCAAGAACCCATAAGTGTGTCTTGGATGTCCCAAACCTCAGACGGTACAAAAATGTTTCTTGTCTCCTTGGGATATAGGGATATGATCAAGGAGACACTGATAACGTATACTGCCAATTTTCTTATTTATTGCAATATTTTCCCAAAGGGACTGCCAGAGCTTTTTAATTTTTTGGCTTACTTGAGGATATACATCCCAACCACATCTCGGTTCTGAAGAGGTGCCTGCTGACTTAGCTTAATACAAAACTCAAACTAAAATCTGTCGCAAATTTACTGTTACCGAGATATTTACCAACAAATGTTATTACCTAATTGAACTTTTTAAGTTCTTTGCTTATATTACCAGGGTCACTTGAGCAGAGCTCCCAACTGAACTTTGTTTGTCCTAGTACATTGTGGGTACAGATGGCTAGCGTATTTGGAACATCTTTTGATAATTTTCTCCAGGGTATGTGAGCAATGCTGAGGAATGGTCTTTTGTTTTAATTTTCATCAATTCTGTGGGAATTTAAGTCACGGATTGCTGTAAAAAACTGGCTTTAGTTCGTAGTCTTTGTTCATCCTGAGCAGATGTGTGACTCCTGTCCTTATACCTTTTTTTTTTTCGTTAGGATTATTCTGATATTAGTTTCAATAAGAATTTAAGTTTAAAGATACTGGAACCCCTTGCATCCTACAATTATGTGGGACCAGTGGGGAAACAGGTTTTTGGGAGGAGGAAAATACAAGAGTGAAAGACCTGGATGTATTCTGACATGTTTACGGTACTTCTGAAAGTTCTGTTCATGGTTACCGTAAGGTTTATTGAAAGTTTTTAGAATGACATTGTAAGAGGTGCAAAAAAACGAGCAGGTAAAAGAGAACTGCTACTTTATTCAAGATCCAGGCAGTTTATATAGCAGCTGACTGGCGCCATGCCGCGACAGACGAGATCGAGAGTGACCTGAGGTCGATAATAAATAACAATAATATACAGCGAGCGAGTACACTTTACAACATAAAAACAGACAGAATTCAAATATGGATATAATCTTGATGCCTGTGAACGAAGAAATACAAGATACACAATTGACAACAGGTAACAAATATATGCATAGTTTAAATGATTGAATTCGCGTGACCTGGCACGTCAGGCGTGACCAATTGTACAAGTGAAGAAAATGGGACGCCACCATAGAACTCTTGCTCAGCGGAGACTTAGCAAATGACGCGTTTAGTGGAGACTTTGCAGACAGCTCTGTAGGTGCCTTTACAAATACTCCCCCCCCAAGACGTGGGACGCGTCTGATCAGTCTGCGTATCTGCTGGGGCGCTGAATGGTGCCACGGCTGCGTGAGGACAATGGGGGAGCACCCTGTGCGTGAGGTTGCCTGACTGCGGTTGAGGGCGGGCTTTTTCGGGGGCGTCCGCGCGCCCGCTGCTTTCGGGGACATGGTTGCGGCGAAGGATGACCAGCCAGGGGTTGCGCTGCGGTGACATCTGTGTCCTCCTCCAGGAGGGCAGGCTTGATCCGGTCTATCAACACCCAATCGTTCCTCCCAGAAAGTGCAAGCAGGAACGCTTTGTTGTTCCACTCCAGCATGCGGAAGGGGCCCCTGTAGGGTTTGGTCAGTGGCGGTTGGACGGCGTCATCCCTGACGAAGATGTGAGTGGTGGATGCCAGTCCCAGCGGTGTGAAAGTGGCCGACCTGTCGGTATATGTCCGCTTGCAGGGGGCGAACTTGCCAACCACGTTGTGGAGCCTCTGCAGCGATGGGTTGTGGCGATCTTCTGTCACAAGTTCGCCCGGGACCATGAGGGACTCGCCGTAGGTTTTCTCAGCTGCGGACGGGGCACCGTCGGCCCTTGGGGCGGTCCTCAAGCTGAGGAGGACCCACAGCAGCTGATATTTCCAGTCCTCGGCGGTGCAGCGGGCCATGAGAGACGCCTTCAGGGACCTGTGAAACCGCTCGACCAAGCCATTGGCCGCTGGGTTGTAAGCCGTGATGGTGTGATGTGTTGTCCCCAGCAGCCGAGCCAGGGCGGACCATAACTCGGACAGGAAGGCGGGGCCCCTCTCGGTTGTGATGTGGTCCAGGACGCCGAAGCGGCTGACCCAACTGGAGAGCAGGGCCTCGGCACAAGCACTGGCGGTGGCTTCTTGCATTGGTGTGGCTTCAGGTCACCTCGTTGAGCGATCTACCGCCGTCAGGAGATATCTGGACCCGCCTGATGGGGGAAGGGGCCCAACGACGTCGATATGAATGTAGCCAAAGCGCCGCTCTGGCTGCGGGAACTCGCCTACCCCGGACTGTGTGTGATGTCCCACCTTGCTGGTTTGGCACTGCAGGCACTGTTTCGCCCAGGTCCTGGCGTCTTTCTGCACACCATGCCAGACGAACTTCCCTGACAGCAGCTTGGCCGTTGATCTGCCAGAGGGATGTGAGAGGCCGTGAATGATGTCGAACACCTGGCGGCGGCGGCAGGCTGGAACTATGGGGCAGGATTGGCCAGTACTAGTGTTGCAGAGGAGACTTGGGCCTCCGGGGGTGAGGGGCACATCCCTCCACTTCAGGGACGTGACGGTGGTGCGGTAGGCTGGGGTTTCTGGATCCGCGACCTGTTCCCTGGCGAGGTCTTCATAATTTACCCAGAGCTGCACCGCGTTCAGCTCGACTCTGGAGAGGGCGTCCACCACAAGATTTTTCTTGCCGGGGAGGTACCTAACGGAGCAGGTGAATTCGGCGATGGCCGAGAGGTGTCGCTGCTGCCTGGAAGACCATGCGTCCCCCTGCTTAGTGAAGGCATGAACCAACGGCTGGTGGTCCGTGAAGATTGTGAAGGGTGTCCCCTCCAGGAGGAACTTGAAGTGCCGGACTGCTCGGTACACTGCGCAGAGTTCCCTGTTGAAGGTGCTGTAGCGGGCCTCTGCAGGGTTGAACTTCTTGCTGAAGAAGGCGATGGGCTGGGGAACGCCGTTGATGACCTGCTCCAGAACAGCACCACAGGCGACGTTGCTGCCGTCCGTCGTCAGTTGGAGGGGGGGCGCTGGGATCCTGGTGTGCCAAGGCGGTTCACACTTGAGGTCCTCCTTGGATGCTGGGAAGATCGATCTAATGACCCCCGTGTCGACCAGCATCATCCTGCCGGAGACGGTGTCGCGGACGTAGAAGCCTAATGATTCTGGGCCCCTGGGTTTTTTGGCTGCCATGGCGGTCTTTCCTGCTGGCCGCCGCCTCGCCCGTTTTTTGAACGGGTGAATGAACAGGGCGGCAGGCAGTTCCGGGCATCTTTGCCAAACCACTTGTGGTAGTGGCATAGGCCCGGGGAACTCCACTTGTTGTGGTTCAGTGGGCGCCTTCTGGTGACGACGCTGACTTCCTGCTCCGCGCCTTCTTCCTACTGGATGGAGTTCACTGGTAGTGTGGGTGCTGTTAACCACTTCGTTGCCTTCACGTAGTCCGTCAGATGTTGCGCCGTTTGGATGAGGACGTCGAGGGGCATGGTGTAGGGTTGAGGAATCTGGGTGCGGACCTCCGGGAGGAGCTGGCAAAGGAAGATCTCCCGCAACAAGCTTACTTCCTGCTGCTTTTTGCTGCCGTCGAAGTCTGGGAGTGAGAGCAGGTCTTCGATCATGCCCCATGACTCCAACGTGCTTAAATCCCGCCGCGGGTTGACGGCAAGGTCGATGGCGTGGGTGGCCCGCTCGGCGACTGGTAGGGAGCACGTCTCGAGGAGGGCCTTCTTCAGGAGGTGGTATGTGAGGGGGCGTGCGGCGGACACCCGCTGGACGAGTTTCCTATAGATCTCCTCCGGCAGGACGTTAAGGACTGTGTCAGCTTGCAGCACTTCGTCGGTAAGGTCTGCTATCCTGAACTGGCTCTCGACCCTATACAGCCACGTCGTTGGGTTCCCCTGCTTTATGGACAGGGCAGCTCGTGACTGTGCTGCCGGGCCGGAGAGTGTGCGGGGCGCGGGCATGGGTGTTGAGGAGCGTGAGAGCCTCGGTGCGGGGGCGGGCGCAGGTGAGATGGGAGGAAGGTAGACCTCCGAATCCGCGAGGTTCGCGGTTAATTGCACGAGGGAGGGGATGTCCACGTCCATGCTCGCTCTTTGCCCTCTTAACTGGAGTGGGGTACTCGCGTCAAAACGCACTCAGAAGTGCGCCGTGTGTGTCCGTTAATGACCCTGGTGATTTTGCCGACGAGAGTCAGCACACCCAAACGCTGATTACAGCGCCGTCGTTAGTCTGCTAAGGGCGTGAGTAGGTTCCTGGAGCCAAGACTGAGTCACCGTATGGGTCCACTAATGGCTCCAGGACTACTCCGGGGGTCACCACGGTAAGAGGTGCAAGAAAACGAGCAGGTAAAAGAGAACTGCTACTTTATTCAAGATCCAGGCAGTTTATATAGCAGCTGACTGGCGCCATGCCACAACAAATGAGATCGAGGGTGACCTGAGGTCGATAATAATTAACAATAATATACAGCGAGCGAGTACACTTTACAACATAAAAACAGACAGAATTCAAATATGGATATAATCTTGATGCCTGTGAACGAAGAAATACAAGATACACAATTGACAACAGGTAACAAATATATACATAGTTTAAATGATTGAATTCGCGTGACCTGGCACGTCAGGCGTGACCAATTGTACAGGTGAAGAAAATGGGATGCCACCATAGAAAACTTGCTCAGCGGAGACTTAGCAAATGACGCGTTCAGTGAAGACTTCGCAGACAGCTCTGTAGGTGCCTTTACAACATCACTCACTAGATAAGTACAGCACAAGTATAATATTCCGGCATCAACGGACCGACATGGTGCCGGACTAAAAAAATTTGCTGGAGCAACAGATGGCCCTTAAAAATACCGTTTAAAATTAGAATCAGCCTTGATTATCACTGACTTTAGTTATGATTTTTTACGTTGTTTTTAGTAAGATTAATATTTAAGCCTTATCATTATATTTGAAATTGCTTAATTTAAAATTGTTTGGGAAAATTTTTAACCATGACCTAGTTCTAGGCAAGGTAAACTCATTGGATTACCCATTTCACTGCTCTTGCTATCACTACGTCGTGTGAGAATACGTAACAATACAGACTGTTATAAAAGATACTATTGTCATATACTTACTAGCGAGATAGTAACCCTTTCTTAGCCTATACAGAACACTGTGTCTACATGTCATGGGTAAACAGACCAACTGCGAGTTAGGCATCATCATATTTTTTCCCCTTGTAGCATCTTAGTAACTTCACACACAAAAGTTGTTTCCAGAGAAAGAGAGAGCGAGCTGTGAAACAGATTACGCTATGCAATTTTTTATAGCGCGTATGTGGAGAGGCATTAAGCTTAACCTTTGTTGTACCTCAGACTCAGAGAGAGAGAGAGAGAGAGAGAGAGAGAGAGAGAGAGAGAGAGAGAGTAAGTGCTTAGTAGTGAACCATTCCAGCTGCCACATTACCTTGGCAGACGATCTTATTCGTATTCTTTTTTTTTTTTTGTTCGACAACTGAGGTTTTTCTAATTATCTTATTACTGTATTAAACTAAATCGGTACCAATAAAAACGTACATACACACGTCTACACAGAGATTTCATAAATATTTCCTGTATTACATTTTTTCTACAGTTTGTTTCTGTCGTAGCACCTTAGTTACCTTACAAAACTTTAAGATAGTTTTTAGATTAATAGATACAGTACAGCAGGTACTGTACTTTGTGTGCTCTATAAGCTCAGAAACCATCACCAGACACATATGCAAACATGCGCTGCATAGCTAGCCTACTACACACGCGAGCAATACGGACATGCAAACTTATAATTGGCCTACACGTACTAGCAACAAAATAGAAGATGAAAAGAAAATTTGTTCTCAAGCAATGATGTAGTATCTATGATAAATGACATAAAAAGAGAATATTTTGGGTGCATAAATCTCAGGCTTTGTTGATAGATGCGCGAATGGGCAGTCGTGAGAGGATGCGAAAGAAGGAGCAGGTAGACATAAACTGCTAGTTTATTGAGGAAGTGGACCGCTTATAAAGCGGTGTGCTTACGTCGGCATATACATGGAAGTCAGTACAAAAAATATACAAGTGACCCGAGGTCAAAACTATTCTCTACACAAAACAGGACAGGTACATACAGATAACTTGATGATTAACAATAGTAGATTAAACACAAAAATACTCTGGCACATACACTATATATAAGGGCAAAAATGAATAGGTAATAATTGTACAATTACATAATAATAATAATGCTGAGTACCACGACCTAGGGTCAGCTGTGAAGGCACCATAGAAAACGGGAGGTTCTTCATAGAAAACCCATTGAGTGGGGAATTTACAATAACCCCTCCCCCCCCGACGTAGGTAACGTCTGATCAAAGCAGGTATCTGCTGGGGCGGCGGAGAGGGCCACGTCTCCTCGATGTCAGCTGGGGGGTGCGCTCGACTTCTCCGGTGCCTTGAGTATGGGAGTGGTTGGTTGCTCCCCTGCCTAGGCCCGGGGCCTTACGGGGGCACCGCTTCCTGCAGGTGGCTTTGGGGGGTGCCACGACTTCTTCCTCCAGGAGTGCGGGCTTGAGGTGGTCTATCAACACCCAGTCGTCCTTCCCGTGGATGGCCACCCGGAATGCCTTTTTGTTTCTCTCCAGTACGAGGAAAGGCCCCCTGTAGGGCCTGGTTAAGGGTGGGCATACGGCGTCGTTCCTGACGAAGATGTGGGTGGTGGAGATAGACCAGGAGGCATGAAGGGGGACGTCCTGTCGGTATACATCCGCCAGCAGGGGGCAAACTTTCCGACTCTGTCATGGAGCCTCTGTGTTGTTAGGTTGTCCCGCTCCTCCGTGATGAGTTCACCTGGGACTCTGAGGGACTCTCCATAAATTTCTTTTGCTGCGGATGGGTCGCCGTTGGCTATGGGGGCGGTCCTCAGCCCGAGGAGGACCCAGGCAGCTGGTACTTCCAGTTGTTGGCGGTGCAACGAGCCATGAGGGACGCCTTCAGGGACCTGTGGAACCTTTCCACCAATCCATTGGCTGTGGGGTTGTAGGCAGTGGTGCTGTGGTGAGTGGTCCCCAGCAGGCGTGCCAGGGCAGTCCACAGCTCGGACAGGAATGCTGGGCCCCCGTCCGTGGTTATATGGTCCGGGACACCGAACCAGCTGATCCAGCTGGAGAGGAGGGTCTTAGCACACACACTGGAGATGGCTTCTTCCATGGGCGTCACTTCGGGCCACCTGGTGGAGCGGTCGACAACTGTCAGAAGGTATCTGGCTCCTCCTGATGGGGGAAGAGGACCCAATATGTCGACGTGGATGTGCCTGAAGCATCTTCCCAGCTGGGGCATGTTGCCCACCCCCCATTCGGTGTGCTGCCCTATTTTGCTGGTCTGGCACTGAATTTGGCCCAGGCGTTGCGTCTTTCCATGTGCCAGAGACGGTCTGCCACAGTTTGGCTGTGCCAGAGGGGTGGGACAGTCTGTGGATGACGTCGAAGACCAGATGACGACAGGAAGTGGGCACCAGTGGGCAGGGGTGGCCAGTGCTTATGTCACTCAGCAGCGTTGGCCCCCCAGGGGGCAGGGGCATGTCCTTCCACTTCAACGACATGATGGCGGTGCGGTAAGCTGGAATCTCTGGGTTGGTGGCCTGTTCCCGAGCGAGGTCCTTGTAGTCAATCCCGAGCTGCACCGCGTTGATTTCCATCCTCGAGAGGGTGTCAGTTACTGGGTTCTTCCTGCCGGGGAGGTACTTGATGGTGCAGGTGAACTCTGCAATGGCCGCGAGGTGCCACTGCTGCCTGGAGGACCATGCATCCCCCAGCTTTGTGAAGGCGTGGACCAGCAGCTGGTGGTCCGTCCAAACTGTGAAGGGCGTACCCTCCAGGAGGAATTTGAAATGGCATACCGCCTGGTACACCGCGATAGTTCCCTGTTGAAGGTGCTGTAGCGGGACTCGGTGGGGCTGAGCTTCCTGCTGAGGAAGGCGATGGGCTGAGGGGCTCCATTGACGACCTGTTCCAGGACGGCCCCACAGGCAACGTTGCTGGCGTCCGTTGTTAGCTGAAGGGGGGCGTTGGGGTCCTGGGGGCCAAAGGCAACCATCTTGGTGAGGGCAGCCTTTGTCAGGGAGAAGGCCTGCTGCTAGTCGGGGCCCCACACTAAGGTCTTCGGATGGCCCTTCAGGATCTCCGTCAGGGGGGCCATGGCATGCGCGACCCCAGGGATGAACCTCCTGTAGTAGCTGACCATCCCGAGGAATTCTTGTATGCCCTTGACAGAAGTAGGGGTGGGGAACCTGACGATGGCCTCGACGTTCAATGCCAGTGGGCGGATGACTCCCGGAGATATCTCATGGCCCAGGAAGTCAACCCTATCGACGCTGAAGGTGCACTTGTCGAACCTGACGACAAGGCCATTCTCCTGCAGGTGCTGCAGGACCTTCCGGATGTGCCAAAGGTGTTCCTTGTGGAACCTGGAAAAAATTAGGATATCATCGATGTAGCAGACACAGAAGTTCAGGTCTCCCAGGATGCTGTCCATCAGTCTCTGGAAAGTCGCCCCTGTGTTCCTCAGGCTGAAGGTGGAGAAGGTGAAGAAGTAGGACTCGAAGGGTGTGATGATGGAGCTACTGATACCTGGAAATAGGATTTTAAAAGATCTAGTTTTGAAAATATTTTGGCCCCATGGAAGGAGGCTGTTAGGTCTTGCATGTTTGGGAGAGGGTAGTGGTCTGGTTCTCTAGCGAGGTTGAGCCACCTGTAGTTGGCGCAGGGTCTCCAGGAGCCGTCCGTTTTCTGCACCATGTGAAGGGGGTAGGCCCATGGGCTGGGGGCCTTCCTGCATATGCCCATACGCTCTTTTGGCGAAGGCCTTCTTGGCCTCCTGAAGGCGCTGAGTTGGGAAGCCTCCGGAACTTTGCATGCATCGGGGGCCCCTCATCTTGATGTGTTGATATATTCCGTGTTTGGCAGGGGCCCCGGGCACCTGACGAAGTTCGGGCCTGAATACCTCTGGGAATTCCTTCAGGAGGGAGGTGTATTGGTGGAGAGCGACAGAACAGACTGTGGGCGCACTGGGGCCCGGCGCCAGGGGCAGGGACTGGCAGGACTCAGTGTCCAGCAGGCGTTTGCGGCCGACGTCGACTGCCAGTCTGAAGTGGGCCAGGAAGTCTGCCCAGGAGTGGGGTCCTCACGTCTGCGACGATGAAGTTCCACTTGTATCTCCGGCCCAGGATGGAGACCGACAAGAGCTTGGTGCTGTAGGAGAGGATGGGGACCAGTTGGCCACTGTCAGGGAGGCAGCCAGGTCCAGCGGGCATCTGCGGTCCTCTCTGGAAGGCGGAAACACTGACCGCACTGCCCCAGTGTCGATCAGCATGAGCCGGAGACGGTGTCACGGATGTAGATTACGGTGCCGTAACTAGGATTACAGTGTCGAAAGCACCATCACTAGGATTCTGAGCAGCACAACTGTAGGCGCTATAATGAGGTGAGAAAACCGGTTTAAGGAGCTGTAGCCACCAGGAGGGTTCACTATAAGGAGGTCCCTCCTATAAGGGGGGGAGAAAACTGGTTTATTACCAGGTCAAAGCTTAAAAACCTGTTTCTTTCCCCAGGTTTACATAAGTCTGTCTCTCTCTGTCTCTCTCATTTTTATTAATTTTTATTGAGATGTTCCAGGTTATGGCAATTTCTGACTTCAGGCATGCTGCTAGAATGGAACTCCTACCGTAACCTGCAGACTGCCTGTACATTATCATTTTTCGAATGCACTCCCGGGCAAAATAAACGCCTGTACACAATGTAAATCATCTTGATTTTCATGATGTCCATATGTACTGTTGCGTTCATTTCAAAATAAACGTTGTTTACAGTTATAAAAGCTCATTTCATCTACAAAGATTTGCATAATATAGTCCAGCTTTTTCCGTCATTTTCAACAAGGTTTGCATGCGTTCATTTGCACTTTTTGAAGCATTCCTGAACTCTGAGCATAGGAATTCCAGATATTAGAAGAGTGGGCTGTAATGAAAAAAAATTAAAATACTGTTTTTTACTGGCAAAGCGAAGATGAGTGAGAAGCTATTTTCATCATGTCAATTGGTAATGTGAAACTTAAACTATGGAGGTGCTCTTAACTATTTTAAAAGTGCGGCAGTTAGCGGAATGATGCCGAGCCAGCAGTATTAATCCAGAATGGGACATTCTGATCCAAATCTCAAACCAGTAGGTTTTCCAGATAATTGGACTTTGGCTGTACCTAGTTGTGTTTGTGGTTAGCCAGATGAGGGGCTTGTGCCCTAGGTTAGGTTGGGTTCAGTTTAGACTGAAACCCTATTGTTTATTTAATTTACAGTGTCTAAGTTAGGTGGGGGTGGGTCCTGGAGGGGCAAGGCATGCCCCTGGCTAGGTAAGGATCCAGCACCCTAAGTTAGGTTAGGTGGAGGGTCCAGGGAGTCCAAGGGGGGAAGGCCCCCAGCTAGGTAAGACCCCAGTGGCCTAGGTTAGGGTATGAGGGGATCCAGGGGAGTGATGTCCCCCAGCTAGGTAAGGACCCAGCCCCAAGGTTAGGCTAAGGTTATAGCCATCCGGGTTTTTATTTCTCCTACCCAAAGAACCCACTTTCCTCCTGTGGTACCTAAATTGTTGGATATAAAGGGTGATCCAGTATCTCTAAAACTATTTACTGTATTTGCTAACAAGCTTAACGTATGAACCATTCAAACCACACACACACACACACAGCACTTTCAACTCCAGAATGCAATTATGGTTTGAAGTAAAAATTAACCTACTTGTCTTTTGGATGTCACAGTCATTACCTTGTTTAACTTAAAAAGACACACATGCATTAAATCACAGATATTATTTTACTTTCAATCATTATTGCATGCATGCATTACTTGAAAATATAATTTTCCTGTGTTGTACTGTGTGCTTTGAACAATTCCGAGGTTCTTTTGTTAGCAATTGAGTAGTTTTAGAGATACTAGATCCTCACCCCCTTATAACCTTGAATTTGAGGGGGCCACAGTGGGAGAGCTGGGTTTTAGGGCAGGGAGTGGGAGAGTAGAAATTCAGGGTAAGAGAAAACACAAAATAGGGGAAATCCAAGGAGGGAATTAATGAAACTTAACCTAATCAAAGGGGCCCTGGTGCTCTAGGTTAGCTTAGCTTCTCACAACCTTTATTTTAATTTACAATTAGGTCACATTAGGTTAGATCCCCCATATCTAGGTAAGGATCTGTCCCACTGATTAGATTAAATAAGGGCCTAGCCCCCTAGGTTAGGTTAGGTTAATTCCAGCCTTGTATCTCACTCACTTTGTGTTTTCTCCCATCCAAAAAAACCATGCTTTCCCATTGTTGTTACCCAAATTTTAAGATATAAAGGGTGGTCCAGTATCTCCAAAATTAATCATTATTATGGTCTGAAGTGAAATTTACTAACCCATATCCTGTACCTTTTAGTATGTAGGCTATGATTATCTCAAGCCCTCAAAAACTAGGATTTTAAAGTCACCAGGAAATTTTGAAGTTTTTATGTTGTGATCTTAAGTTCCCATTAAATAACCAAACTGTTCTAACAAATGTTACTACATACTTGGATATTTTCTAAGATCTTTGTTGATGTTAGCCCTGTCAGGGGGCTGCAGTTCCCAATCGTATTTTGTTTGAGTACACTGTGAGGAAGCATGAACTATATATCAGGAACATCTCTTGGTAATATGGGCCTATGATAAAATGCTGAAATGTGATTGGTTGTTTTGTTACTAGTTTCAGAAGTTATGTAGGAATTAGAAAATTAAGCATTCCTTCAACAATCTAGCTTCACCTTGCAATCATGGCACCTGTGGCTCAACTGTGTCGTCCTTGCTTTGTGAATTATTTTGACTACAGTATTGCTAAATGCCATACAGAATTTCATTCTTGCTCACAAGATATTGTTATCCTTCGGGAAAGTGTTTTACGAATTCAATGCTGTGTCCACTGTGCAAATCTTCCTTACATTATTTTAAACAACGCCCCCTTCCACCATGGAATTTAATTTTGTTCATGAACCTATGGTTAACCCTCAACAGTCTGACACCCAGCAGCCTTCAACATCTAAGGAAGATCCTGACCAGTCTGAAGACAGCAATCCTACTCATAGTTCCAATTCATATTAAGGTAAGTTTATAGGATGTTTTCAATCTAATTTCATGCACTAGGGTAAGGACCTGGTACCTTTGGTTAGGCTTAGGTGTGTTTAGTTAGGTAGCAACCTTATAAATAATCATTTAAAGTGCCGTAGGGTTAGTTAGGTGGGGTTGGGGTTCTGGGGGGAGGCAGGGTGGGGCAGGTAAGGACATGGACTCCTAGGTTAGGTTAGGAAGAAGAACTAGGTAGGAACCCAGTGGGCTAGGTTAGGTTAGGTGGGGTCCTAGTTCCTCCCCTGGGCTAGGAAAGAACACAGTTAGGGGATCTAAACCTATGTAGGGGGTCTAGCATCCACGATTAGGTTAGGTGAGAGTCCATGGGGGCCCAAGCCACCCAGCCAGGTAAGGATGCAACCCACTAGGTTAGGTTAAATTAATCCTTGTGTTTATCATTTTATGTTTTCCCAGGTAATTCTACATATTTGCTCCACGCCTGTTTTTACCTTTTCAACTGGTTTTTTCTACACTTTTAGGGGTTCTGATACTGGCGGTGCATCTGTTTGTTGTCGGCCAAATGGAATGTCCCTTCGCTGTGTTTAGTACTGGCCCCAGGGGTTGGGTACCCATACGTTAACAGGTTATTGCACTTGCCGGACAGGATATGAACCGTTCGAAACAGACGTAGCCGTGCTCTGTCTTGTGAAGATCGCGTATGGAAACTCCTTGTTGGATGGACTTCGGGGGTTAATTACAGGTTAATTAGACTCAAGCGCCATACATGAAAGGTAAATTCATAATTAGCAACCAAAAAACTGTAGAAAAAGTCAAGTTATAGTGCCGTCGGCGACGCGGAGCTACCCTACAGTTCTACCTTTTCCCCACCCAAAAACCCCCTTTCCAAATGTGGTTTCCACAAATTGTAGGATATAAGGGTGGGGTCCACTCTCTCACACCTACTTACCTGCTCACTAAACACATGTCAGAAATGTTCACTGGAAACATTAAAACAGGAAAATCATAATTTCAAGCCCAAAATGTAGTGATGGTTTAAAAGAAAATTTCACCGTAAATTTTGTTTGTGCCTCAAAACCTAGGCTACTCGGCTCCTACATGGACTTGTTTGTGAAAAGTTTATCGATATCGTTTTAGAGGAAATGTCTGTACTGAACCTTTAACACAGCTTACCTCTATAAGTTAAAGTCATTATGGTAGAAATTTCCACTACTAGGCGAGTCGACTCTCAGAGCCAACCACGTTCTGAGATGGAGATGCGGAAAAATTTGACACTAGGCCTACGTAAGACAGTTTGATTCAACGACACCGCAAAGAGGTATAACCGAATATCGCGGGTGAATGGCATCTCTTATTCATTCATCAAATAGATGAAGAGACTGTTAAACTAAGAATTTCCAACATATTCCATAGAAGTGAAAATTAGTAAAGGTTTTATTAATTCATCAAATAGATGGGTAGACTGTTAAACTAAGAATTTCTAACATATTCCATAGAAGTGAAAATTAGTAAAGGTTTTATTAATTCCTCAAATAGAGGGATAGACTAAGAATGTTTAACAGTGTCGATAGAGGTGGAAATTAGTCATGGTTTTATTAATCCATCATATAGGTGGACAGACTAAGCAACGTTTAGTAAAACAAGCTCGACAGAAGTGAATATTTGTACAGGTTTCTTATAAAATTAAATCAACAGAGGGCAAAGACACGAGGTTAGATAATACCTCGATATAACTTTATATATCAGAAATGTCTGTTTAATAATCCGCCAAATATTTACTACTGGTTATAGCAGCCCTTTCCTCCCTGAAAAAAATAGCTTCAGGAAGTAATAATTGTTTGTTTCTCTTGCAGATGCACAGTTTAATGTCTTTATGTGATTGCGAAGCGTGAAATGAAGATAAAAGTTACAGGTCGACATGTTTACTCCCACTATAAACAAGCTAAATACACTCCAGGTTATACAAAACTTTAGGCCTACATTAAAGTGATCACCAGAGGGTGTCAGGATGCAATGCTAACAAGAAGCTACTAATAATCTGGACATTACATTCATCAACAGCTAGCCTCAAACAGAAAAGTTAACTGTAACTCTTGAGTTGTACAGTTACTGTTACCATTGCTTTACAATGCCAATAAACTATTTTACAATTTAATCAAATGTAAACTTTAATGTTAATCAATTATCTTAATCCAAAATGCAACGGAATAATTTCAACTTACTTCATCAACTTGTGGTTAGGCTACTTTAATTTAACTCATACTTTAACTATCAGTATGATAACCACAACTTGAATTTGACTTTCACAAACATGTGACTTAAATTTCAATTGTTTCAACTATATACCAAAGCGTCCTTTACACCTTAACAATCAATATTTGACATGTCCCTACACAATTGTTCAACAGTAACATTACGCACTACCATAGATTTGGCAACAAATTTAAAATTTATCATTGTCCATAAATGTGTCTAGATAATCAAGCAACGTCATTTAAAATAAATACATCAGTTATGTTCAATATTTTTACCACAAATCAATTTCTGAAAATGTCTTTATTCAAATTACTGATAAATTTCTTTGATCAGTTTCTGATTATGTATAATTATGAGTTACTTTTCAAATTTAGCACTCATAGTCTTTGCCAGTTAGCCTTTTTACAAATTCTTCCATAACGAGACTTTCCATTGTCTCTTTCTGGTGTCCCCGGTAGTGGGGTAGCACCGTCAGTGCACATCATGCGGTGCACTGTGGGGATTGCTTAAGGTTCTGCGCAACGTCCTTCATCCCCGAGCTGCAACCCCTTTCATTCCTTTTACTGCACCCTCTGTTCATATTCTCTTTCTTACATCTTACTTTCCACCCTCTCCTAACAATTAATTCATGGTGCAACTGCGAGGTTTTCCTCCTATTACACCTTTCAAACGTTTTTACTGTAAGTTTCCCTTTTAGCCCTGAATGTCCTCACAGGTCCCATATTCTCTCTTGCTGGAGTCTTCGCGACACCTGGACTCGATACTTCAGGAGTAACATCATGAAAGTTCAGTGGATCATTAACACTAGACTCAGTAATTCAGTCTAAAACAACTGATGAGTCAATCGTTAGAGACATCTCTTTCTTTGAATCCACTCTCACTACTGGTGGTTCCACACTTTCTGGGAAGTTTCCATATAATCCAATTTGCGACTGAGATTCACCTAGGTTAGGCCGGTACTCCATTTGAACATCGCTTGAATAGGGTGTATCCCTCCCCCTTACAAAGTTTTGGTAACCTGGATAGGGCTTGAAGAAACTTTCATTTCTTATTTGCGACTGAGATTCACCTAGGTTAGGCTGGTACTCCAATTGAACATCGCTTGAATAGGGTGTATCCCTCCCCTTTACAAAGTTTTGGTAACCTGGATAGGGCTTGAAGAAACTTTCATTTCTTATAATGCTTTTTCCATCGTTACGTTAAGCCGTAATCATTGATCCCTTTGATTATGTCACTTTGTAATAATCTGGACTGTACTTTGTAATTAAGTTCATCTGCCTCTTTTGTTTAACTAGCACTTTGGTTCCTAAATTGTGCAAGGCCATTTTCTATTTTGCCTCAAATTCGGTCCGTCAGATCACATTATCCAAATCTGGAACTGCATAATCCATTATATTTGGTAATTTGCAACAAACTGGTCTGTTCAACATCAGAACGCATGGTGGACGACCAGTTGAAGGATGTGATGCTCTGCGACAGTTCTGTAGAAATCTGTACAATTCTTGTTTCAAACTCTAGCTCTCTGCTACTGCTGCTGTTGCAACTTCGTTTATATTTTGCATAAATCGCTCTGTTTCTCCATTCACTTGAAGCCACAATGGTGTGATCTTTCTATGGTATATTTCCATATAATCACAAAATTCACTGAAATTTGCACACTGGAAAGGAGGACTATTGTCACTTTTCATCAAAAATGGTTTTCCCATTATGAAAACACCTAATCCATGACAGGAATTACAGAACATGAAGAAGTAGAATTCACGGACTCCGCTATTGGGTATCTTGGTGTAGGGCCCCAGAAGGAAACAGATTTCTTGCCAAATTCCTGCAGGCAACACTGACACTTTAGGTTCCTCCTTTGCAATTTCCATAGCAGTAGAAGCTTCTTGACGGGCTAAACAGTTCTTAACTATTTCCCCAGCACTTTTTGCCAATATCAAACAACCAAACTTTCTCACGCAACAGCTTTTTCATCTTAACAACTCCCTAGTATCCTTCATGCGCCAGTGCCAAAGCTCTAGCTTGCAGAGACTCAGGAATGACCAGTTTGTTTGCTCTTAGAATAAAATTACCTTCTGTAGAGGCACACAATTCTTGCCTTACATTTCCACATCGCTCGAAAATATTTCCATTCACATTAGATGATGGCAGTATATGCCATTTCCCACTTGAGATTCTCTTGCATACTTCCTTCAAAGCTTTATTTGCCAATGCAGCTTGTTTAATATCCTCAAACATAACGGTTTTTGGAACTATTTGTGGCAATAAAGCTAACAAAGTAGTTTTGTTCTTGTTCTGCAGCTGGCCTAGCATCTAGTAAGACTAGTAATGGATCTCATTTCATGTAATCTGCCGAGTTATCATGGCCACGTCAATATCCAACAGTAACTTGATATGAACTCAATCTCAGTATGTCCCTTTCCAATCTTGTTGGGTTACAAAACGATGCAACAGTAACACAGAAGCTACTAATAATTTGGACACTAACACAGTGTCGTAGTAGTTTCGACTCCAGAAAACAAACAAATTAGATCAATCCATCTACGACCCTTCCATGTCCCATCAAAATGACTTAGTAGCCCTTCAAAAATATATGGCTGGGTTTTGAGCGAAAAAGCACAATAGGTGAATAAAACGTACCACAGGAGAAGAATAACATGAGAAGAGTTGAGTAAGACAGTACTTGTACCAAGGGCTCATTGCAAATGATAGCAAATGATAGCACTGATGGAGGCACAGTGTGGAGAGCACTGATAGTTTGGGAAAAGCAGTTAGTGTTTTATGATGAAAGCAAAGTTTTTGTAAGAATACATAGATGAGGTGGTTGGGTAGTTTCGTTGAAGATGGCTTATGCCGTCATGGGCCCTTGCTCCAAGGTGAACAGTACATGGGGTAAGTTGTAAAAGGAATTAGGATACTTGGTATGAACAGAAATGACAGAGATGAGAAAGTAACTCATTCAAGATACGTCTTGGGGAAGATTTGTGTCTGACGTTTACATGGAGGAAGCACTAAGGATAGGTAGATTCAAGTTGAAATAAAAAGAGGTGATAACATAGAAGTAAGTTTCATGGGATGAGGGAAGCGACTAGGATTGTATAATGGAATGGGTGACATAGACGGCTGATGCAAATAAAATGAAGTTGTAGAGGCTGGTTAGTTTAAAAGTATTTTTGAGACGGTAGGCATGAAAGTGAATGTTAGCAACGTTATGTGTGTAAATGATTACAGGAATTAAAGTAATAGGTGCTAATATGGATGGTGGGAGAATGGAGGTGTTTGACCTACATGTATATGGAAGTAAATTATATAACTGATTAAAAGAAAGCAATGGGAGTGCAAGAAAATTTGTGGAATAGCAGAGTAGTATTTTTGGGGGTCACAAGGAGAAACCCGTCTCGGAATTATTCCTCTTTATGCCCTCATTTCTTCCTGAAGCAGGAGGCACAGACTGGAATGTATGTAGGGATTATTGGTCCAAATCTTCTTTTTGGAAGCACATTGCTGTTGTTGAAAGGTTAATGAATGAAAAAATAAAAACCAGGAGAGAACAGCTGATATGAACTGTTTGTGTAGTATAAAGTAGACTAAAGAATGCTGAAAGGCTGAAAACACAGGGACACAACCAAAGTGGCTGGCTATCCCTGTAACTTTTCATGTCACTTTACTAACATCTTAGGCTCTTGATTCTTTAGTATGGAGAATTGATTATTTAGTATTGAGAATAACACGATGAGTCTCCTCGGCTGTAGGAATAACACGCCAAACAAATACAGTTAAGTCCCCCTTCTCATCTCAGATCCGAAGATGTTAGAGGAAACAAAAAATGTTAGTATCTTAAAATGAACTCTGCTTCTTGCTAAGAGATTCAGCCAACCCAATAAAATGGACATTCGAAGCTATGTTGCCATTTACTTTAAGAAAAAAAAAATTGATTGATGTGAGAACTTGAGTTGCAAACGGCTCAAATATTACTTATAAGTTTGAGAGCGTATTAGACAGAAAAGGGAGGAATTTGGCTTGGAGGCAAATTATGTACAACAGAACTGTCTGCATGTAAACTTTTGGATCGAAAGGATGTCGAAAAGAGGTCACTGGTGTAAAAGATGTATGGAAATGGAAAAGATCAAACTACCAAAGGATATCACTTGAAATAGCCAAACTGACAGATGTATTATCATCAGCTTCAAGAGAAAATGTTATATCCTGAATAAAGATCTTGTTATGTGAGTAGGGAGTAATTCTATGCACCTGGGACTTGCTAATAATTCCTGTCAAAAACCTTGGAAATGTTAAAATGGGTGTACCAATCATATTTTACAGTAGACTGTATCGTTATATCTTTGGAATATCGACATTTAGTGCAAGCATTTATTCATTTTAGCCATCGTGTAGTAGGAGTAGTAGTACAACAAGGCAATTGCTTCAGTAAATGGTAGTAATTATCGGTTATAGTCCCAAGCTTCCCCTAGTTGCTGGAACATTGATTGCACACGTGTAACGATTTCTTCATCACTAAAATCGTTATCGGCCCATCGATCACGTCATTAGTCTTCATTACGATTGATCTCTCACCCTTCCCGAAGCCCCGATCCCTTTTTATCATGGAATTCTTACATGTACTATTTACTATTCCAAGATTATTCCCTCTATCAAGGCTTCTTGTTTCCAAGGGTATGTTTTTATATGGTTCTATGTCGGCCTCCGTACTTTTAACAGCCCTAATCCTTATGGAGATGCCGTGGTGCAATTTGCCCTTGTGGGCTATTGTAACATTACTTGTTATATGTTAATTGGTTTTATGACTCGGCTTTGGACTTCATCCTTTTAGACTGTTTAGAAAGGCTTGGTTCATATTTCTTATGGTCAAGTAAGTGTTCGTTATCCGCTCACCGGATCTTTCTGCCATTTATTTATTCATGCTCTTAGCTTTTTCGTATTTGCTGCATTTAGTGTTTTCCGTATCCTTTGACTTACTCTTTAAGCTTCCGCATTCGCATCCTATCAATATTCTTCTTGTCCGTGATTCATGTCATTTGTTTGGATTTGATATCTTCTTTTCATTTTGTGGCCTACGTTAGTCTGAGCTTAAAACATCTGATTCTGGTTTGGTCTTTCGCTGTTACCCTACTTTTTTTCTCTATTTCCTTTGCAAATGCATAATTCGGCGCTAATTCTGCCTTGCCCCGCTCGTCCTAGAATTGTTCGTAGCCTTGTTTTCATGTATTTTCTGCCAGATTTTTTTTTTTTTTTTTATTCTGATGCTGGTAAAACGGGGAACCTAGTGACTTCATCTTGCTAACCAGAAGAAACAAAAAAAGATGAGAGAGAGAGAGAGAGAGAGAGAGAGAGAGAGAGAGAGAGAGAGAGAGAGAATGAAAAATTACAGAGCTGAACATCGGAGGGATATCATAAATATAACGGTCTTAGAAAACTTTTGTCCGCTTGCCTAGCTTTTTGTGTATCCTCAACTTCGCAATATCCCCAGTGGAGGCAGTTTCATGTGTGTCTAGAAGGGGTTATCTCTTCACACTGACACGAACTTTCGTTCATACACTTTCTGTACACCAGCGTTGAGGCAAAATTAGGCAACTTGTGGTTAAAAAAAATACACGCACACTCACACACACACAGAAACATATACACATATAAAACAGGTCAAATGAGCAAGGCGTTTATTCATACAATCAAGCAGATCAAGGGTAGGAATACGAGGAGATTCACATTTTGTTTTATTTCTACGTTTCGTGACATCGTCACAGCTTCAGGGTATTCTACGAATTACACACACACTCTTGCCTAAAACTGAGACTTAAAGCACAAAAAATTATAGATATTAAAAGAAAATTTAAATATCTCGGCAAAATTTTAAACAAAATGCCAACAAACATATAACAAAAAGGAACAATTATACACTCGTAGAAATACTATTGATAATATTAGCTACACAAGACTTACCTTTCACCATCTAGGATAAAAACAAACTAAAAGTAAACAAAATCAAAAGAATGACAGAAATTTAGGCTAAAAACAACGGGACACCAGGGGAATGATTGTTCAGACACACACTCTCTGACTCACAAAAGGACGTCCTTAGCAAGTTGCATTATACAATGTTAGTCATCGTTATTTTTCACATACCCGTAGATCAGATGTCTAAACGATTTTTTTTTCATTTGAAAATGTTTCTCCGTTGATATGAGACTTGAGATTTTTTTCGTATGTGTCAAATAAACATTACAATTCTCTCTCTCACTCTCTCTCTCTCTCTTTCTCTCTCTCTCTCTCTCTCTCTCTCTCTCTCTCTCTCTCTCTCTCTCTCTCAAATGGAAGGCATTTAAAATTTCAGTAAACGTCAGAAGAGTTTTTTTAAGTCCGCACTAAATCTCTTTCCATAGAGTTTTTTTTTTTTTTTCATAAACAGAGTAGGCTAAGGGAGTGGGCGGGAATATGGTGGGAGGGCAAGGGGAAGACAACAGCTCAGGTCAAAATGGAATTCTAAAGACTGCGCATTCTTCTGATTACCGCAATGAAAGAAACATTGAATATTCTGGAATTTATTGACTGACTTAGCTATTCCTTCGAACCATCAATTTATTTTCAGATCCTCAAAGGAACGGCCACGTCCTTCTTTTCAAGGAATATTCTGTGTACCTTAAATTTACAAAAAATGGAAGAGGTTTTTAGCTTGTGTTTGCTATAAGATGCACTCGCTCTTTATTTACCTCTCCCTCGACCCTTGCATCTGCTAAATTGAAACGTCAGGGAAGAATGATTTAGTGTCCCTTCCAAAAACTTGTACATTCCAATAACGTTCGTATAGCTATTCAGTTTTTATTTTATTGAATGTTGCTTTTGCTTTTCTGAGTCTCGCTGTCTCTTCATTAGAGTGATTATTTAATCTGTGTATAAAGTCGATAATTGGCCGTCCTGACGTTACGTTAGTGCAAGAGGCATTTTGTGTTTTCAGTAATGGATTGAAAGAAGCCATTGTGCTTCTTCATATATTATTGTTAGAAGAGCTAAGTAGTTGACAAACAATGGCAGCTGTCTGTCTGTCGTGGGGGATTTTTAATGCGGCACGTTGTGTATATATAACTTGAACTTGGTGAGCTAACAAAATGACTACTGACAAAAATCGTTCAAACTTAAATGGAGCTTTGTCATTTTATTGAATTATTTGAAATAAAGATAAAGAAGACCACCTTTTCTTCTGTCTTCAGTCACTGTCAATTGCTAGAATTTAAGAAACTACTAGAAAGAAAATTCACGCTCTATAGAAAAAAGGTCTTCATTAAGGTTTGATGAGGACCTGTGTTCTGTCACTCCTTCCTCTGTCGATGGGTACACTAACAATAAGACCAAGAGTGAATTCACAAGAAAAGAGGCTAGTTCTCTGCGCTGCCACATCTTCTTTCGAAGTCACTTGCTTATCCTCTTTATTATTTATTTTTATATTCATTTTCATTCTTATAAAGATCGTGAATTTTCATCGAAGTCCTTTATGATAGTAAGATATTGATACACTGTCTCTTATTTTACAGAGAAAAGATCTGCGGGACTGACCAGCGTGCGAGGAACCGAAGTGGTGAAAGATGAGTCCCCGAGCAAGAGAACCGCCCGAAGCACAAATTTTTAGCCGGTAATCCGGGGCAATTTTAAACAAGTAGAAAAGGCGCCGAAGTTTCTTCGGCGCAATCGAGTTTTCTGTACAGCGCATAATCAAGGCCACCGAAAATAGATCTATCTTTCGGTGGTCTCTGTATAATGATGTATGAGCAGCGGCCTATGAACCTTTCAGCCACGATCATGGCTAACTTTAACCTTAAATAGAATAGAAACTACTGAGGCTACAGGGCTGCAATTTAGTATGTTTAATGATTGGAGGGTGGATGGTCAACAAACCAATTTGTAGCCATCAAGCCTCCGTAGTTTTTAAGATCTGAAGGCGGATAGAAAAAGTGCGGACGGACAGACAAAGCCATCTCAATAGTTTTCTTTTACAGAAAACTTAAACACTTCTTGACGACTCACTTTTTGGAAAAATATTTCCAAGCAAAAAGTTATTTTCAATGTTTTTTTTTACTGCTGTTTCGACGCATTGTCTACGGCTGCTGTTTGGGAGGTCGTTACAAAAGTTGCTAAATTTTCTCAAGTTAGGTACTGCTGATGGTACCATTTGTAATTTTACCATTTTTAATATAGTTTTTTAATAAATATTTCAAATGTCACTCAACATTTATGTCTTAGTTTGAAACGTTGATTTTTTCTTTGTTGAGAAATGGAAGTGTGAGATATTTAAAGGATGGATATTTGAATTTACAATCATTTTTTACGAAATGGCTTAAAAGAGAAAATCAAACACTTATGGCAGAATGATTTATTAAGGAAAATTAAATCACATTGTGACAACCGGTTTCTCTACCTGGGTTATATATACTCGTTGCCAACTATTTCTTATATTTAATGAATTTTTCAAGATGGTGCGAAATAGCAGGCAGCCAAAATAGCTAGGGTCAATTGCGCATAGGAAACATTGGATTCCGACCTCGCTCATCCGGAGATGGGCTACTCACTTCACTGTACGCTGGAGAGAGGGGTCTTACGTGTTGAACTCCTGAAAACAAAAACGAATTGACATTACTACTTACTCATCCGATCTATGATGTCTGTGTATGTAATCACCTACTTTAGAAACTAATTAAACTTTCCATAATTACAATAACCGCTTATCCAATTACACATAAACAAGTATATTGCACAAAGTTCTTCAGTGTTATCTGTGGCAATACTATATTCGTATGAATTAATAGCACTTTACCCTGTAACAGAAATTACTATTTACAAGTGGCAAAACTGGGGTATAAAGCATGTTTTCAAATAAACTAAATACCAACAGTGAGGAGTTAGAAAGAAAGGCTTAGAGAATAAAGTACTAACTGGTTCATTCCCAATGTGGTTGAATACGTACAATTTGCCATCTTGGTTTCTGGACATTCACAGAGACAGGTAAAGCCCTACTATTAAAGACAGTTGAAAGGGTATTATTATTTTGCGAAAAAGACTCGAAAAAACCAAAATAATTCAAGAGACCTTCCCCTTCAGAGCAGCATAGCAAGCTTAACTATACCCTAGTTCCCTCAACAATGATAAGAGCCATCTTGCAAAATAAACAACGGAAAATTATATCGGACCCAACTACTAAAACGTTATCCGAAATGACTCTCGGTAACCACTCAAACTTAGTCCAATGTGATTTAACAGCTCTTTACGGCCATTTAATCGGCACAAAAGGTATTTATTCCAAAACGATGAATGATTAACAGGTAATAAAGACATGGTTTAGAGATACCGCTTTTTGAGTAAATCCTTAACTAGTTTTCCTTGGAACTAATGATGATGAGAATCCCTTTCCTATTTGTATACAACCAAAATTACTTCAATTTTATGCAAATATTTAACACATCAGTTGTACCTAAGCACATTTCACAAATTAATTTAACTACCATACACCATTCTCTGTTAAGGTAATATTCTCTATCCGATAGTTAAATTTGGAGAAGAGAAAGCCATTTGATAACCTATCAAATGCTAAAATTGGGAATTTTTAGGGGTAATAAACAACCTGAAGACATTTCAAACAGATACCAAAACGAAAGCCATTAAATCAGCATGGAAAAAACGAAACAGATTAAGAAAGAACCTCATAAAAACATCTTGGCTTCCTTAATCTGTATTCGCCCATTCCCTCAAGTATAGTTACATATTGGGTCTTTTATGAAATATTTCTGTTTCGTATTCCCTATCGCAAACTATGCTTGAACACATTCAAGGCATGTGTATCAGATTATTGTGCATAAATGTATATTTTCTATATTTAAGTAAGTAAACATATTTTTGGATGTTACAGCAGTAATGCTCAACACTACAGCAGAAACCCGATCACTACTAATAATGAGTCACTACAGTATCGTTGCATATGAGAGTAAGGTCCCAGTACATAAGGGAAAATGCCTTTAAACATGTAGTACTTCCGAGAATGCAATACCTACTATAGACCTCTCCACGTCTAGTCAGAGAGAGAGAGAGAGAGAGAGAGATACTAACTGTAAAAGAACATGCAAGCACGAAAAGCGGTTTAAGAGTATACACTAATCTATTGCTTCTACCAACTAAAATCTCCGAAGCTTTCAAGGCCAACAACATTAAAAACCCTGAATATGGGTTATTATGTATATTATGTGAAAAGCAGCTTTCTACAACTTCCCACTGATTGAACAGACGAAAGTAAAAGCTTTAATTGAGAATTAAGGCAACTTCAGGAATAAACCTAAGCTTGGTGTATTTCAAATCCCCTATTCCCACGCTGTCTTTTCAGTCTAAAGGTTTCCTTTCACTTGTACTTGGCAAGCATACTGAAAATATGTCTTGCTTGTCTACAACTTCTGAATGATTTCTTCCTTAACACTGACTTCTGAATTGTCTAAAACTCTCCTGACTGGTGTTAGTAAAATGCTTCACCTTCCTTTCTCACACATACCCTACCACAAAGTGTGAGTGTATCTTCTAGATCACTAAACAGAAACAAACTTTTCAACTTGATTGGCCACTTTCTTTCTATGATAATTATCCTACTGAACAACAACGACACACCCTTAGTCCTCTCTCACCTTTTCTGAGTGAAAGCTTAATCTCACCATTACTATAGATTGAGTTTTCCTACACTTTATTTTTTTTTTACGTGTACCTCACGTGTAATAAATATTCATAGTTCATTCCTTGGAAAAAAAAATGAGCTGCGTGTGAAAGATAGAGGGCCGGATTAAGCTGGTGGGAGGCCTGGGGCCCGCTCTGGTGGGAGGCCCCCTTTCCAACTCCTATTGCATACACTACAAACTGTAGTCTAATTAATCTAGTAGCCAAAATACAGTAATACTAATATATTAGTAGGACGGTTTTATTTAGGAAATACTACAATGGGACTATACTTCTGTTATTAATATGCATAAACACAAAATAAAATAAGCATAAGTTGTTTTTACCATATTTTTTTACACATATACAGTTACAATTATTTATATATGTACGAGCATCATGTTATTGTCAAACTTAATAATAAAATTTTCAATTTGGCTAGTATGGGTAATATAAGTGCCCGATTACAATACTAACCTTATTAAATTAAAATGTATTGTTTTTATTGGTGGGAGGCCCTCTCTTGGTGGGTGGCTCGGGGCCCAGGCCCCTGCCCTCCCCCCCCCTTAGTCCGGCCCTGGAAAGATGTTTAACGATAAAAGACTCTTGGGTGAATAACACTGACAGAGCTTCTTAAGAAGCACTACAAAACCAATTTCCTTTGTAATCACACAGCCACGGGTGCGTCATCCAATCTCTCTCTCTCTCTCTCTCTCTCTCTCTCTCTCTCTCTCTCTCTCTCTCTCTCTCTCCCACTCGTCCGATTTAAGAACTTCTTCGAACTATTCTTAGACTGAGACACCCTTTCATCTCTAGATTATCTCAGAGAAGAGAGGAAGTAATCTGGTTTATTTAAAGTACTCTCATTTTCTCCATTCCCAGATAAGTTTTTTTGACATTTTCTCTCTCTCTGCTTCGTCTCTTCTCGAACTTTGTATCACTTACCAACTCTGATTAACAATAATTTCTACTTAAGTCAATTTGTATTCAAGAATTTTTCACTTTGCCAGTGCCTTCTCTGAAACCGTGCTTTAAGAATCCCTTCAACCCATTTTGACTGCAGACATGTGTTTGACGTCACAATGTTCAAACTCATTTTGACCTTCAGCGTGACCTAAGAATATTCAAAGTCATTTTGACCTTCAGCGTGACCTAAGACTTGAGTCAATATATAAGGTTTGCATTAGGTCTTTTACATAAAATTTACTGACTTCCTTGACAATTATATTCAGTCAGGTGAGTAACTTTTTTCCTTTCCTTTAAATGCAAATGGAACTTACTCAAAATTGGTAAAAGTGCGACTCAGTACCAACAAAAATTGAGTCGCAAAACTTAACATTATTAAGGAACCAAGAAACCAATTCTTTATTTCAGATCTGTATCCCCACCCCCGCCGGTAATGCTAGAGAGAGAGAGAGAGAGAGAGAGAGAGAGAGAGAGAGAGAGAGAGAGAGAGAGAGAGAGAATAATTATCAGATGGAAAAAGCGTACCTACCTAACGATCAAGCAGAAAATAGCCCAAGTTGTAGTACAGAATCAAATTATTCCGTTAAAATTTCATACATCTTATAGATAACCACAATCCAGGTTTAGCCAACAATTTAACTCTCGTGGGGGAAAAGCGTATCATTGAAGATAAAAATCACCCAGTGTAAATTTTCATTAGGGCACAATCGAGTACTCTGTTATTGCCACTGCAAATAGTGCCTAGTTTTCTAAGTTACAATCAGCATTATAGACACTTTAAGAATGATTTTTATGGCTGTAATATATATTTCATTTTTCATTATGCCGTTATCACTGACGTTAGTGCAAAAGTCAGAATTCTGGCGATGGGTATCCCTAATGTTAGTAATTCCCTGTAGATACGTGCTACTAGGTCTACGTACAGTTAATGGGATTGATCTACATGGGTGTGATACCCTTTTTTAAAAGTAAAGTCGAATTGATAAAAGTAAACCATGCATTGAAAATTATTTCAACAGTTTCCTCATTCATGGTAAGTACAACCCTACTGGAATTATCCATCGAATCACACTCGTACAGACACAACATTTCAGATAAGGAGGCTCGTTGGTCACAAGACCCCTTATCACTAACACTTCAGTAACATGTTTTTGAGTTGTAAAGTTACGTCCTTTACAGTAAAATATGAATTCTCAGTAGAACCATAAGTAGCACGTGTCGTTCTTAATGAATTCGTTTCTAATGATTCTTAATGTAGCATTAAATCATATGTTCACATTATATCTTCAGGTGTACATTATTTTGTCCGGTAGGTCGAAAGGCATAAATATCGACAAGCATAGAAAATGGGACTAGTTAATGTAAGAGAAGAATGCCCTAGGTATTACTGAAAATAACAATCAACTTATGAGGTAAAATATGACAGTGCATTTCGTACTGTAAGAGAATTTTAGATTATCCTTAGTATCTAAGTACACAAATTTAGTCGTTAATAATTAGTATAATGGATATGTCTAAAAAATGTAGAAAGAACGCTACCAAAACATACATCTTGGCGACCGTTGGGAACAATATTGAAATAATATCTTAACTGTTTTACTTATTATTATAGCATAATTAAATTATTTTATCACTTAAAGATAACTAAAAATATCTAATGCTTATTTTCTAACGATTTCGTAGACTAATTTGCGCATGCCTCACGACATTTGTTGCTTGCCGACCAATCGCACTTTGCCACCGGCGGATGCAGTGGTGAGGAAAGCCTAATACACCACTCTTGACCATTCGTTCCACACGGACTTATGCTGCCTTGTATGCAATAGTCTAATTTACTACATTTAAACATCTGGTCCGACATTTGCATCTGTTTGTTAAATGCTAAGATTATTATATTTACGTTCCTGAGAAAGTATTCAGTTTATATTCATCACTATCTGAATTTTGGTGGAAATTTTATTAATTCAAAATACAAATGTTTTCGACATTTATGTAGTAAGAAAACAAAGTTGTCTCTTGTTTTTTTTTCGGATAAAGTTTAATTTTGTTAATACTGGCAGCTACATCAAAAATTTATGCAATAGAAAAAAGAAAGAAGTGTTTAGCTAATCAAAATCCACATTACAGATGTCATACAGGTCAAGTCTTATTATGTTTCTTTTAAAGTATCGGGGATACGTAAATTCCCTTAATTATAATGTGACAGCCTTTAAAAAAATAACATTTAATTATATGCAACAGTTTAAAGGTGGTGAGAAATATACGCATATCCTAATTTTTACTTTTTTGTCGTTTTGTGTTTTTGCTTTACTGGTAAACGTTGAAGAGACTGTCTATGACATTTCACAAGATATTTATACTTGATGAACTTGAGATCACTCCTGGATATTAAGAGGTAAAGCGAAATGTGTGTGTTTTAATAAGAGACATCAAGGATGCCGGGAGAATACAGTCAGTAAAACGACGTTACTTCTCTCTTTTCAAAATTTCAAACCCTTCTCGTAAGCACTCGTGACGTTTTGCCATTTACGATTTACCAACTTTAACATGTCTTACCGCATGCTCAAGGACGAGTTCAATCTTGAATGCTTGACAATGGCTGCAATACCCAGCTATGTATACCGAATTTTCTGTTCATTAAATGAGCCATATTAGTAAGCAAATCGTGCTTGGGCATTCCTACCTGCCCTCTCGTTTTTGGAGGTCATGATACCCTCATCGTTCAAGAATATGGCTCGTCATCGTACAACAAAGATGATAGCCTTTCTCAACAGAAAAGCCAATTTTTTATATTCTGTTTTTGTCATAGTTTTTGTTTTCGTTACAAATTTTAAAATGTTACTTTCCTTGTGCTTCAGACCTGAAGTAGGGTTATTCTTTGTAGGGCAGTAATAGTTCAAACTTTTCTTCTTTTTTTTTACGATGTTAGTCAGATTTGGTTTGGTTCTCATATTTGCTCAATATTCCTTTGTGTACTGATTTTCTGAAAGTCAGAGTACTGCTCGGGAAGGCTATCGACGGTGGTTTACTGTGTTGTTTTCAATGGTATAGATTGTTGTGAACAGTGACTTCGGAATTTTTTTATGATAGCAGTTGTAGCCTATGAATCTCCATATTATAATTCTTGCGACATAACGAAATGCGGATCAGATATGTACCTGCTTATTCTATACTCCCAATCCACCGACGAATGTTCACGTTTCATACAAGTAAGCTAGGCCATTACCACAAGTGTTTTCGCAGTGTTCCTCTTGGGTGCGCTCTTATTAGAATACAACTCTTTAGCCTTGCGAGTGCTCATTTCTTAGCTAAAATGAACATCGCTCATATAAAAACAACTGTAATGTCGTAAATTTCACTCATCTAGAGACATTACATTAAAAGAATTTTCATGTCAACTTTGCAATATTAGTCAGCCAAATAATACCAAGTACTTGACTAAATAATCATGTTATACTCGACCAGTTATATAGTTGCCAGCAGAACAATAGAATAAAATAATGTCTTGGGTAGTCATGCGCGTTGATTACCTCTAATTCTAGATTAATAAGTAGCCAATGTCCCACTTCCTCAACAGTGCCTTGAAAAGGATTGAGACTGTGGAATCATTTCTGTTTTTAAAATATCATAATTAACCAGCCAGGTTATGCCATGACATTGGCTTAAATGCGTTTGGAAAGGAAACCTTATCGGAGAGGTGCATGAATTATTTTCTCAAACTGTATTCATTGCTTTTTATTTTCATACTTTTTCATTCATAACCTAGACACCCTTTTCTCTCGTTATCTCCACACACACACACACACACACACACACACACACTCAATATCTTCATCGACCGAATACTGAATATGCTTTTTAGTTCCTTCATTCAGAACTGAGCAGGTGACGACATGAACCATGGTTTCTGAATTACAAAAGATTTGCTGGTATAATCATTTCCTTATGTCATTTCACTATTTCAGCTCAACTACGCTTTTGTGACGTCTTTGCCCCGCCACTTGGAGATTTACAGACTACAACTGTTTTGGAAATGAATGGACATCAGCATTTTGGATTTTTCTTTCTTATCCGTGTAAATATTTCATTGGGTATTTTAGTTAGGTTCCTTCTCTGGCTCGAGGTCGGAAAAGATTTTCTTAATATTGTTGTTGAGATGTTCGTTGTAGGTGAGGCTGCTGAGTGTTATGGTATAATTCTTGATATGGCTGTCATTTTTTGGGTGGTGGGGGGGTGTTCTTTTTTACAAGTGTGAAAGTTATATCAAGCCCTCTTCAATGAAGCGTTTTTTACTTGCATTATGATCAATGTATTTTCAGTTTTGGAGCTGCGCTGATTAACTATAAAGAACTATAAGTAGAAGTACACAGTATGTGATGCTACTGTTTGACACCTTGCAGAATGTTGTTTTAAGAGAGAGAAAGAGAGAATAATTTTGTTCGTTAGGGAAAGAGTTATTTGTGATGTTTTTCGTGGAATTTCAGCTGAACACTTGTGTACAGTTGAAAACACTTGCGAAGTCTGTAATGCAGCAAGTATACAAACACGCTAAAAGTGTGATTTTCGTCACCAATTATGTTTGTTTCTAGTCGTATGTGTGTCGTGTCTTTTACTATCTTTGGGTTAGCGTGTTAGTGTATTCTGTGTGCACAGAATAAGCTTAATGTTTAAGGGTAATATAGCAGTAGAGAGGACTTTAGCTTAAGTATTACAATTATGTTTCTTTTAAAATAAACCAAAATATCCTGTAAAACCCCTAACCATAGCAATCAAAATATATTGGAATCCACGACTAGCTTTACGCCATACATCGCCTCAGTCGGTTCCCTGGCCTTTGTATATCAACGTCTGATAAGGTATAGGAAATCTAGAAAATGAATAACCCAAATAGAATTTCGACGCCGAAAAGTATAACTAAATCAACATTTTACTTCTCATTATTGTGTTTTATCATTCTTTATCAGTATCTTTGTTGATTTCTACAAGCTGGGGTAACGACTAAAATGGTTACCGACGCAAATTCTAAGAAATTTATTGACAAATAGATCATAGGCTCGACTGTGTCAAGGACCAAAGACCTCTAGACCTTAGACAGAGAGTTTCCGATTTTAGTCCCTGATTTTAGTGCTCTGACGACGTTGCATCGGTATCCGGATTGCTTGTGAGAAATAACTTTTTTTTTTTTTGGCCTCTAATCACAATTAATTTCTAATGTAAAAAGTAGTTGTTAAAATGATAATTGTATAATTACCAACTTTGCCCAACAAGACTCACGCACTTGTTTCGTGTGTGTGCAACCATATAAATTTAGACATTTTTCTACAATTTGCGTTCGAAGTAGAGATTTAACATCAATTTTACTTTCCCATGCACTAAGCTGAAAAACGCTGAGAACTTGAAAGGCTTCCCCATATATGCAAGAAAATCAAATTGCAGATAAAGCAAGCCAAGACCGATAACCAGACCTAGGGTGGCATTTTCAAGATGAGACTTAAATGGCAAGTAAAAGCGGTTTTCTTCTCAACTTTTAAGAAACAGGTATACTCTAGCATCACAACCTTTGTTCAGAGACAGTTTCATACGTTCTGCAAAAGTTTACAAACTGGCGCTAGACGATTCATTTAAGCCATTCTCAAAACATTCAAAACATGCTATGTTAAGCATTCAACCAATCCAAAATTTTATCCTCATTATGTTAGCAAAATCTCTCAAAAACTGATTTTGGTGAAAACTGGAGGATAAACGCATCAGGTGATCTTTCCCAGATGATCAACTTTAAAATGAATAGAAACAATATGGAATCCAAGCGCATGTGCTCTAAGCGAGTAATAGTAGCCGAAACATACATAACGACAAAGTATTGCTTAATTTCATCAAAAATAAAGAATAGGTTAAAACTTATGGGAACTTAGAGGGGGAAGCTTTGGAAATTTTCCTATTCTGAATCTTTTTGATATAGACAGAGACAAATGTCCGAAGATGCCCTAGATAAAATAAAAGCAAACCTGTTATGAGGTATACAACTGAAAAAATTATGCTTAAGTATAGGGAATGAAAATGGTTACTGATGTCAACTTTAACTGTGACCTAATGAAAACGGAGAGAGGCAGACAGACAGACAGACAGACAAACATTGATTAGTGGTCGGGTGGGGGAAGGATTTGATCTTATGCCACGTTCTGTTAGATAACAATTGAAGAACATGAAAGTTAGACATTGGGATTATATTACATAAGAGCATTTTGCACGCTGTCATAAATGGTCTCTTAGGAAAGAATGGATCCGCAAAGGGGAAATTTTTCCCCACGATGTTCAAGTAACAGCAGAGGGTCACTGGAAAAGTTGGTCATAATTACGATTTTAATTAGAGATGACTGTAGCAAGAATTCTAAGCAAAGATCCTCCCGGGAGAAGAGAGAAGGGAGAACAAATGCGGACTGGAAAATTAGGCCTCAACGCTGTTGTTTCATAGGCCATACGAAATTAGCATTTATTTCTGAACCTGACTGAAATTTTTCCAACACACGTTGTTCACACTCTATAAAAGACCTTCCTCTGCTCCATATGAAGGAATTATGCTTTTTTTCTGTCGTGTACTGTATGCATTTAGTTCTAAGACTTAGAGATCCAACAGGCTTCAGAAAGTATTGAATTTTTCTTTGGTTGCGATGCGCAGAATATCCCAGCTCACGGAACATGATTGACAAAAGCTGTAATAAGTAACAAATTAACAGACGGCAGTGATGTGTTGCACTTATAAGGATAACAGAGTGAAATATTACCGGTATAAGCACTGACTGTAGCGTTTTCAGTCAAAGAAAACTCTGTTAAATTTCTCGTGAGGCACTCAGGTTAGAAAGGCAATGTACTAGTTAAGTTTAGATTTTATTAGTTTTCCATCTGTTGTTAAATAACATTCCACGTACATAAGACAGTACAACGACTTTTCATTGACAAATTCTCTTGATAAACATATCTTTAATGCCCAAGGTTTGAATGGCAACACAGTTCAGTTCCATTCAGCTACATTAGAGTATTTTAGAAAAGAATTGTTATGTCGTACATGAGTTGCATCAATTTAAATGAACAATAACACAAACCCTGACTACTGCAGAGAAAATTATGAGAATTACTTTTATAAGTAGTAAAAGATATTTTAGAAATAACGTGAAAAAATAATGTATAAGAATCTGACTAGGCACACTGTTAATGGTTGTCAGACGGCTTGTAACATGTCATAAACAGATGGCATATAATGGAAGACGAAATTCCATATCAAAACACCAAGACATTCCCATCAGAGAAAAAAAGAATCATAATAAATAGACTTGAAAGTGAACGAGTTAGCTGGACGGAATAAATGAGTAAGATTCTTTTAGCTCGTCATTTACTCGACGACATTGACAAGGAATATTATGGCCATTTCTTGACCTTATAGCTTTGTTTAGATGTTGTTCACAAAACCAGAATAATTTTCTAATTTAAGGTTTCCAATTTTTCATCCAAGAAACTCCAATGCTCATGCAGTATACTTGTAGAGCCAGGTATCCAGCATAAGATGTTATGAATGATCGAAGGATGATTGACATGAATTCCCTTTTGGAACTAATTTTTCCGTTTATTAGGTTTATATATTTCAAAACTTGACTGCGGTCGTATTACATTGATTCTTTGAACCTTTAAGCTTTAGTATTTCTGTGTTTCTTATTGATTTAGCTACTATCAGCTATTTCGTCCTTTAATCATGGTCTCCCTTTACTTGCTAACCTACCTTGCATTTTCATATCAAGTACTTCTCACGGAACCAATCCTCGTAGGTTATAGTGACGTCACCTGGGACGCGTTCCTTGTCGAGCACGCCATCTACCTGAGATGGTCCGTGTGTTGTGCATGGTGTGACGTGGTATTTGGGAGACCGGCGTTAGACGTCAACCGGGAGTTTGTTTACATCTGATGCTGCACAAGTGTCCGATTAGGAAAGGAGAGATGACACCGCCTTCACCCTTTTAAGTTTCCCTTCCGCCAAATTTCAAACAAATCCTCATATTTATTTACATCTTTAGTGTTATGACATAGCTTAATCGAGCGCCTGTCCCGGGTCATCGGAGAATTCACGTCTGCATGGTAGTCCAAGAGTCAGTTAGGTAGTTCCACTGCACAACCATGGGGCGGACGCAAGCAAAGGCTAATCATGCAATGTCGAGTCCAGTTGGAGTCAAAAGTCTCCTGGTGTTCACGGTGCTGCTGCTGGCATGGATGGCCGGTTTTCTTTCAAGACTCTTCGCTGTTATACGTTTCGAGAGCATCATCCATGAGTTTGATCCGTGGTAAGTTACAATTTGCTTTTCGTGTCGGCATGTGCATGACCTAACCCGTGGTCCAAGGTGGAGGTCTGCTCTGCCGTTGGTAGGCGGCCTCCGTCACTGAGCAAATAAATAAAGACGCACAAGAGTTTTTGTGTATACCAGAAGAATTTAATCTAAATACCAGCATTTACCCAATATATTTTGTCAAGCTGTTTCATGCCTAGCCTACTACAGTACCCAATAGGTCCCGTTGCTAATAACCAGCTGGTTCTTAGCCACGTAAAATAAATCTAATCCTTCTGGCCAGCCCTGGGAGAGCTGTTAATCAGCTCAATGGTCTGGTTAAACTAAGGTATACTTAACCCAATGACCTATGAGTAAATGACTTCCATTGTAAAGGGTGTGATTAGGCTAAGGAAGATGGAATATGGTTAGGTTGTTTGTAAAGATAGGCATTAGAAGATATATTTCAGTCATAGAATATTGAACTTAAGGCTGTTAGGACAGCAAAGGTATAAATGATTTGAGCAATGTGTAGTTCAAAGATAAAATAATATTGGTTATTATTACTACATGGCCAGTTGTAAATGATAAGAGGTTGGGCATTGCATTTATATATGTGCATCATACAAATGTCTCGAGAAACCCTTAGTTTCATTTGGTTGCACAGTTTATGCTTTTGAGTTCATTTTGTGTCCATATTTTGATTCTGGAGGGTTAAGCCTAATCTCATAATTGTTGACACAAAGTTAACTAAAGTTATGGCATTTACGGTGCAGAGGAAGTATTGGCCAGGCATTTCAAAAAGATTAACTGGGTAAAAAATTTATTCATGGTAGGGAATTTTGAAATTTTAAATCCTGTGACCCAGTGCTCTAGCAATTATTTTGCAAGTTTGATAGCTATAGTTTCCTATACCACTTTATGTTAGCTTTACAGGAAATCCGTAATTTTTATACTGTATGTACAATTATTTACCAAAATAACTGAGCACTTCAGTAATCAACAAAATTTTCTTTCATTTTACCCTTTCATTGCAAACTACCCAAAATCTATAGGGAAAATGTGACATCTGTTCATTTGCAACTTCTGATTATCAGTGATAATAGTTCAATAGATACAAAGTAGCAGATATTTCTCATATTGCAGTATACATTGCATTATAAACTGATTCATTATGAACCATTGATTTTTACTGTAATAGAATACCATTACATTCACTCCTTGTATACCACCTAAAATGTAAAGAGAAAATCATGACGGGTAATAATTTGCAACATTTGATTTTCAGTGGTAATAGTAAACACAGTAAATAGTAAATGGCAAAGATTTGTCATATTGTAATATATTCAACAATGTAAACTGATTTCTTGTGAAGAGTTAATATCGCCTGAATAGAATACCAGTACATGCACGCTTTCCTTGTACAGCGTTTAGGCTAGTGACACTGTGTTAACTCCGTCGTAGTTTGGATCAATTTTGAACAGACTTTCTTAGAACATAACCCAGGCTAGTTCAAAGTTGCGGCAAAGATCCTATCACCCAGTGATGATAACTTGGTTGCGACAGAGATCCTAGCACCCATGAAGGTTTGCCTGAAGTAGTCAGTGATAACGACTTGGCAAGCAGATTATCTAAACTTTTAAAAATTTATATTGAAACCATTAGTATTAGCTCTCTATTCTTGTGCCAAGGTGTGCAGTCCTAGACCAGATTTGAATAGTGAAGGCCCAAAATATCCTTTGTGAGCCAGATGAAGGACTTCTCAGTGAGAATGGTCATATACTAGTTATTGGTCATCACAGTGTTATGTTCTGTCTTACAGGCATATGGTAGAATAAATTCAAGATAGGTCATTTTAGGCAGCAGCTGTCAATATTTTTTAATGATGACATTTAAAGATAGTGACACACTCTTAGAGTAGAAACTGAGTTTAGCTATCAATATAATTGTTCACCTGGCAAATTAACAATAATGAATACAAAAATTGACACCCCATTACAGTTGAAGATTTGTATTGCAATACACTCCCTGAACACCTGAATTAGCCCTGGTCACCAGACCAGCCCGAACTACATCCCCATAGCTTTTACCCACTAAGTGGGTAATTAACCGTCAGTGTTACCAACGCTTACAGGAAAATCTGTCAAATGAGTTACCTGAAGTACCGCTGGCAACACTGCTGCCAGTCTCGGCCGAGATCCTCAATTGCTTTTTGTTCGCCATGCTGTGCGGGTGTGCCCTACATCAGGCGAACTTTTGGTCATTTAACCTGACCCACATTTAAGAATTTGGACATCAGATCACGATTTGGACTGTTTTCAACGCTTTTTCTCCTGGATGGATACTTTATTGATGGGATTTGGAACTTCTCTCCCATTTTTGACTTTGGGATCAGTACTTTGGACTCGATTGGATAAATCAAACAAGAAGATGTCGTCGTCTGCTAGCGACGATACTTCAGCTTCGTTTATATCTTCGACGATAGAGACTTCTTCTGCTGGAGATGCTGACGCTCATTGGCCTTACACGTTCTGCAAGCGTAGGATGAGTACCCTCAAACACGATCGACATTCTGTTTGTGTTTTTATGTAGGAAGATGCAGTGTAGTATCAGTCAGATAGGCGGCGAGTCTTGGTCGGTAGATCAGATGGAAGAATTATTAAAAAAAGTTAGACAAATTATTAGCTGAGTATGTCTAGTCGATTTTTCTAGCTTTATGACTAAATTAACGGAAACTAGAGATTAGGATTGTAGTAATAGTGTTGTAGTTACTAATCGTTCTTTTTCAGCCCCCCTGCCTGTTCCAGAACCAGCCCTAACGGGTGCTGGGGGTTGTAGAGATTCGCAGGCCAAAAAAGGGTAGAATCTGTCGGCCCCCCCGGCGCGGAGCAGGCAGTGTTGGCAGCAGATTTCCCCCTTCCCTCTAAAAGCGTAAGTTCTAGGGTAGATTTAGAATTAGGAATCACTCAGAAGGGTAGGAATTCTAATTTACGAAGTATTTAGGAAGAGTAGTTGAACGTGCAGTCTTATTTGGGTTCAGGTTTGGTTGGGGTCGCTAATATTTAGGTCTCTCATTTAGATCAATCGTCGGTTTATTTCCTGCTTCGTGCTCTGTGCAACAAAGGTTTCCAGATCCGTGAAGGGTCATTCAGATTTGGTTTCTGATGTATCTGGTTCTGAATTTTTGTTTTTCCTTGAATACTCCTTCTTCGAAGGTTCCTTTTCTTTCAGGGGTTAAACTTTTTTGTCTTGCGATGGTGGTAATTCTGGCAATCGAATTTTCCATATTCATGATCATGTCTTAAAGAATTTTCTGATTTTGATAATGTCTATCAAGATTATCAGGGGCGGGGAGAACAGAACCAGCATATTTTCCTTGAAATCTATGGCCTCTTCGGCCGCTACGGAATTTTCCCGTTTCCCCCTTTTTCTTGTAAGCCTTTTTTCCATTGCCCTTCTCAATCTTCTTTCGATCTGCTCTTCGGAGGGCCCTTCGGGGTCTTTGTTGCTCATCCGGTTTTCTTGGCTTTAAACTCAGCAAAGATTTTCTTGGTTCAACTCTGTATATTAGAGCTTCAGCGGCTCCCTCTCTCTCTTCGGGTTTACGGATCTGTCGTCTTTATCACCTTTTGCGAATCTTGTAGTTTCTTAGGCATCCGGTCTAGTTGAAGATTTGTTTTACTGCCATTAAGAATATTTATCTGGCTCTTCTTCAGTGATGATGATCGGGCTACAGACTCTTAACCCTTAAACGCTGACTGGACGTATCGTACGTCGACTAAAATTGTCTGTTGGGTGCCGAGTGGACGTACCATACGTCGACTACAAAAAATTTCAACCTTCGGTCAACTTTGACTCAACCGAAATGGTCGAAAATGCAATTGTAAGCTAAAACTCTTACATTCTAGTAATATTCAATCATTTACCTTCATTTTGCAACAAATTGGAAATCTCTAGCACAATATTTTGATTTATGGTGAATGTTTGAAAAAACTTTTTCTTTACGTCCGCTCGGTAACTCGGCCAAAAATTTCAGAAATTCTTTGGTCATTTTGTCATAATGTTTGCACTGGTTTATATTAGTCATTACATAAAGTTTTATATATGGAAATGTGTGCAATTTCATGTAGAATACAACAGAAAATAACTCATGGTTGTAGCTTCTATCAGTTTTGAAATTTTTCCATATAAATCACGATAAGTGCCAAAATTTCAACCTTCGGTCAACTTTAACTCGACTGAAATGGTCGAAAAACGCAATTGTAAGCTAAAACTCTTACATTCTAGTAATATTCAGTCATGTACCTTCATTTTGCAACAAATTGGAAGTCTCTAGCACAATATTTCGATTTATGGTGAATTTTTGAAAAAACTTTGCCCTTACGTTCGCGCGCAGTAACTCTGCCGAACATCTCAGAAATTCTTTCGTCACTTTGTCGTAATGTTTGCACCGGTTTATATTAGTTGTTACATAAAGTTTTATATATGAAAATGTGTGCAATTTCATGTAGAATACAACAGAAAATAACTCATGGTTGTAGCTTTTATCAGTTTTGAAATATTTCCATATACATCACGATAAGTGCCAAAATTTCAACCTTCGGTCAACTTTAACTCGACCGAAATTGTTGAAAAACGCAATTGTAAGCTAAAAATCTTACATTCTAGTAATATTCAATCATGTACCTTCATTTTGCAACAAACGGGAAGTCTCTAGCACAATATTTCGATTTATGGTGAATTTTTGAAAAAAAAAACTTTCCTTACGTCTGCGCGGTAACTCTGCCGAACATCTCGGAAATTCTTTCGTCACTTTGTCGTAATGTTTGCACCGGTTTATATTAGTTGTTACATAAAGTTTTATATATGAAAATGTGCGCAATTTCATGTAGAATACAACAGAAAATAACTCATGGTTGTAGCTTTTATCGGTTTTGAAATATTTTCATATAAATCATGATAAGTGCCAAAATTTCAACCTTTGGTCAACTTTAACTCGACCAAAATGATCGAAAAACACAATTGTAAGCTAAAACTCTTACATTCTAGTAATATTCAATCATGTACCTTCATTTTGCAACAAACGGGAAGTCTCTAGCACAATATTTCAATTTATAGTGAATTTTTGAAAAAAAAATTTTTCCTTACGTCCGCGCGGTAACTCGGCCGAACATCTCGGAAATTCTTTCGTCACTTTGTCGTAATGTTTGCACCGTTATATTTTAGTCGTTACATAAACTTTTATATATGGAAATGTGCGCAATTTCATGTAGAATGCTACAAAATATAACTCATGGTTGTAGCTTTTATCAGTTTTGAAATATTTTCATATAAATCACGATAAATAGAAAAAATTCTACTTTCGGTCAACTTGAACTTGACCGAAATGGTCGAAAACTGCAATTGTAAGCTAAAACACTTACAGTCTAGTAATATTCAATCAATTAGCTTCATTTTTCAACAAACGGGAAGTCTCTAGCACAATATTTCGATTTATGGTGAATTTTTGAAAAAAACTTTTTACGTCCGCACGTTACGAATTCATGCATCATTTTGTGATAATATTTTCTCGGTATTGCTTTGATTGTTTTACAAAATGTTATATACCAAAATCATTGCAGTGTACAATACAAAGAAAAAAAAAACTCGTTAGCTTTAACCGTTTTGCTCACAGCTTGGTTTGTATACAATTATATATGAAATTTTTTTTTGCACTGTCATTTATTTCAATATTTATTTATTTATGATAATGATGGTTGCATACTAAACTTCAGGCAATGACAAAAAAAAGGAGCCAAAAATGAACTCTTAATCTTAAAAACTAAGCGTGCTGTGAGTTTTTGAAAAAAACTTTTTTTCCGCTTCGGCGCTAACTCCCGAACGCCGCCAGCATACGACAGACACTTTTGTAAATAGAGGCTCGGCATTAGAGGGTTAACACCTATTCATGAAGGAACATTCTGTTTAGCTACAGTTAGTATGTCAGCTTAGGTGGAATCACCAAAATTGGATTGTCTGTCCATGTTTTTAGTCCTTAGGTTTCAATTTGTCAGACTAATAACAGTTTACCCTGTTAATTTCAGTTCACCCTTGGGTGCTGTAGGCTATAAGTTACAAATATTATTGTTAAAGGGGCTTGTATAAAACAGTTTCTATTCAAAGGTAATACAGTAAAATTAAGTTATCTCAAAAGTGAGTCAAGATATGGCCAAAAATAAAGTTACCATCATTGCAGATGTAACTAGCTAGTTAACCTTTTAGATTTCAGTTTTTATTTTTGGAATAGATCCTAGTTGGTGTAAACTTCTCCATGCCAACATCCAAGAAGACAGTTCTTTACACTAAATGTTTTGTATGGATTACCAGCTCCTTTTCTTTGAAGCAAAGACATGATAGTTTTACACTACTTTCATGATAGTGAAAAGTCCTTTGTATCACGCATGATAGTGAAAAGTCCTTTGTATCACGTATTCTCAATTAACTCTCTTATTCTACATAATGACAAAGTAAATCTCTGATATTGTGCTGGTGTCCTGTTGTCTGAAGCAAGACTATGAAGGTGATCCTCACCAAATTTCTAACTTTAGTTGTATAAGTTAAGTATATCTTAAGTTAAACCAGACCACTGAGCTGATTAACAGCTCTCCCAGGGCTGGCCCAAAGGATTAGATTTATTTTATGTGGCTAAGAACCAGCTGGTTACCTAGCAACAGGACCTACAGCTTATTGTGGAATCCGAACCACATTATGATGAGAAATGAATTTCAATCACCAGAAATAAATTTCTCTAATTCTTCATTGGCCGGTTGGAGAGTATAGCATATCCTAAAGTTGGAGGTGAGCTTTCCTGTAATGTGGAAAGATCTAGTGGAGAGTTGTAAGACAGGTGTATAAATTGACAAAAATGCTCATGGCTGTATCTTTTTTGCCTGACAACACATCCAGGTTGCTTTTTGTTGTCTTAGACACACCACTACCAACTCAGTTGAGTTAATTGCAGTTTTTCAAAAAATCTGGATATGTAGCACCATCTTTTCTCCATAATCTTGGGATAGTGTGTGGGCCAGTCTTCAGAATAAACAACAACCATGAGGTCTGGCACAACAAATGCCTCAGAGGTCTTGCCAGTATGAATGTGTTTCTTTTCTGTATGAGCATGGAACAGATAGATACTAAGAAAAACAAATTGACAATCTCTTGACTGTATAAAGATGGTTCTTGGTGCTTATTTTATGTAGGCTTACTGGTGTGTATAGCACCCTACGAAAGTTGTTTGGCACGTTATGCCTAGTGTATTAAATTTCTGTTTTTACATGCTTTATATTGCAACTTGCTCATTGCTTTTAGACATGGTATGGTTATTGGGAGCAGGAGCATCATGGATTGGTCAGCTGTAAGTCTTGGTGCCACAGGGTCATTATTATTCTTGTTATTAATATTATAATATTAGTATTGTAATATACTACCAGACATGGCATGGTTATTGGGAGCTGAGACTGTTGTAAACCAGGGACTGCCTATTGTACCATGTCCTTGAGTTTGAAATGCTTGTGTTGATAGTGGATATGGGAGAATAAACACAAATATACAAAATGTACAAATAGTTTAGGAATGTGAAATCTTACTAAGCCAATTTTACCAATTGTAGAAACAGTCCATGATACTCTTTTAGTTTGAATTTTTTGCCAAAGGAAAAGCAGGCATTCCCCAGTTAATGGCGGGGGTTCCGCCCCCAGCCAAGCACCGCTAACCAAAAATCAGTGATAATAGTGCCAAAAACCCAGTTTAACTGCGCCGTTAACTGGGGATCAGCACTGAAATCCCCACTTAATGGTGCTATAATCGGAGATGGCGCCGAAAATCCAGTTAACTATGTTGCTAGCCAAGCGCTGTAACACCAAAATGCCGTTAACCAATGCCACCGATGAATGCGGACTGCCTGTACAGTATAGGTATTTTTGAAATGGACCTTACTTCTCCATTATATAGCTTTTACTTCCGCGCCAGCGGTAGTTCTACAGATTGAAATAAAAAAACAAGAAAATTGGGTTTTCTATGAATATCCATCTTCTGCCCATCTACTTCCCCCACTCCCCACCAGGGAGCCGATAGGTGCAAACACTCGTAGTCGGTCAGTCTACTTTGTCGTTAGTTTTGGTAGGAGTTCGACAGATTGTACCCTGTTTTCTGTTGGTCTGTTCTTTTATTTTTTAATAAATTTTTGTTCGATAAAAACCTGTAAGGTAAGAGTTGTAGTAATAGGCATTATTCCAGTTTTATTGACCCTCATTTGTTTTTGCTGAGGGAAAGGTTATGATTAGATAAACTTTATGAATCATAGTTGAATGAAATACAGTAATTGATCGCAAACAGATACAGCTTGTTAGGTTGTAGAAACAACTGTAGAGGATAATACTTGTAAGACTTATGTGAAGGGATGCATGTCTAGTATGCTTTCCCATTTAGTAACGGGTTAGGTCCTCTGCTGCTTCTCTTTGATATGTTACTCCAAATGAACTTCCCATCAATTCAGGCCATTAGATTTGATAGGATGGAGTAATTTTTATGTTTACTTGGTGTAGGTTTCACAGGATATTATTATTGTTGTCAGCATTAGTGTTTTGTTTTCTGCGCTATCCTTCTGAGAGTCTCGGTAAGTTTGGGTTGTTTTACGTGTTGGAGGAAGGGTCAAGGGCCCCACTTTTTTTTGCCTTGTCCTTGGCAAGTCCTGTCTTACTCCCTCATGGCTTGGAGTGACAGGGAATCAAGTCATGTCAGAAAGTGGTGTAGATCTATGCCTGTTGTCACCTTCCTCAGTTTGGTCTGGTAGGGCACCAGATGTGGCATCAGTGACGCCAGTTCTAGCACCAGAATCCGTTCTCCAATAAGATCCCGACGTTTTTCATTTTTTAATTTTACCGTATCAGATCAGCTTGGTAGCAGCAATGCTTCGTCCCTTTCTGGTAGTATTTAAGCGAGTTTAAGCTGCCTTGTCAAGGAAAGTTACTTTTTGCTTTGATCAGTTTCACTTCAGTCCCTTGTAGCTAAGAATTCTTCATGGTTTAAGGCTAGTATAAATATCAGTTAGATTCTGTCTTCGGCTTTCCCTTGTATTGTGGATTTTTTCAGCCAGGATGATAATGCACCTTGCAGTTTTGATTCACCAGTAGCATGCGTCTAGCACGAATTTGAGCATTTTGCTGCATTGCCACATTCTTGTGCATGCGTGTCTGTTGCTTACCCATACGCCGTTTGCACATGCGCCTATTGTGTGCACACCCATGGCCTGTGCGCCTGTTGCATGTGCATTTATGCTATGCCTTATATGCCTCTCACATGTACATTTGTGGCTTATGCGCCTATCTCTTGCGCATATATGGTTTTTGTCTATAACATGCTCCCCCTTGGCTTGTGCGCCTATCGCATGTGTGTCTATGGCTTACCTTTTGCGTGCCTATGGCTTTTGCCTATCGTGCATGCCTATGGCTTGTGCACCCCTCGCTTGCATGCCTTTGGCTTGTGTGCCCCTCGCTTGCATGCCCATGGCTTACGCTCATATTGCCTGTGTGCCTTTAGTTTCCTCTCATACACCTGTGCGCCTATTGCCTATATGCTTATCGCTTGTGTGCTTTTCGCTTGCGCGTCTGTTATGTGTGCTCATATCACCTGTGCACATCTCCTGCTTGACTATCGCCTGCCCATAGAGAATCTTAGAATGCACTGTTGTTTCAGCTTCCAGTATAGTAAACAGGTGGTTGTCGTTAGTAGTCTCAACATTCTGTTTAGGGGATTTTGACTCTTTTCCAGTTGTGATTTTCTGTTGGTAAACAGTTGATTGCTGTTTTGTTTTTTCCGATTCCCCCGTGGTTTAGGAACGTTCTCATTATTGCAAGATTTTCCTGGTGAGAATTTAGAACATTTGGTTGAGCCGATGTTTCCAACCGAATCAGTGTCTTCCTTTGGAGCTGGAGCAAGTGGTTTTGTTGGCAGGGTTTAAAGAGAAGTTTTTAACCCTCGGTGGAAGCCTATCAGGAGTTAGTTCAGTGCAGTCAACTGCTGCTCTTCCACTATCGAGTGTGGTAGTCTCTCTGGCGTATTTTTGGTTGCTAAGACTTATGCTGCCTTTTCTGTGGTGGGAGGACAGTTGCTTGTGCTTCTGTTGATTGATGAATCAGTTGTCTGATATATACCACTGTATAAGTGGTCACAATTTCTTTTTTGAAGAGGTTAGTTGCTTTCTGTAAGGAGAGATTAATGTATGATTTTGTGGAAATAGAACCTTCATTTTAGCTGTATTTCATTAGGTTTGGCTTGTGTATATTCAAGGCATTAATGAAATTTGTGTAAAGGGAGCCTCTCCTAAGATTTTTCTTTCTTGCTGCCATATATTGGAGAAAGAGAACCACTACATAATCAAAGGGTCTATTTCCAGTTGTGGGGGTAGCATTGGGGAAGAACTAGTCCCTGTGCAGGTTTTTGATTTTGGAGTTAAAGATATTCTCACTGCTCAGGGTTTTTTTGCGAAGAAAGTTTCATCTTTATTTGCGGTGTTTATTGCTGCTGATTGCTTCCATGAGGTTTTCAGTCCTTATAGTTTTTTTTTTTTTTTTTTTTTTTTTAGTGAAGCAGATGTCTTCTCATCAAGGTCATATGATTTCAGGGAAGTTTTTTTGACCTGGCAAGATCAGGCTTGGGTTCTTTCCCGTTACCTGAACATGGGTCAACAGGTGGTCTCTATCAGATTTGATGTTAGTTTAAGTTCTCATGGGAAGAAGGATCCAGTCCTTTAGATGCCTCAGTGTAGGTCTGGGGTGCGATCATGCAAGATCTAGAATTTTAGGAGTTAACCGGTATTGGGGGAGGTCTGTTACGCCTATAATCATGAATTTTTAGCAATCAGAGGAACTTCAAGGAATGTGTATGTAGAGTAGACCACAGATAACAATGTTATCAGACAAACCATCTTCCCTTCTTTAGGTATACAGTATATATAATTTATATATACATGTAGGTATATATGTATATATATAATGTGTAGGTTTATACAGTATTTATACATTATATATATATTTATGACCATTAAATATTTTTTATCCAACTAGATGTTGATGTCATAAGTTTGTTCCTTTTACTCAGAAAGTTACCAATATTTAACTCCCACTTACAGGTCTTCTGATTGATGTGGCGGGCATCAGCAATATTAGTTGGTTATGAACCCTTACATATCTCATTTTATGAGTGGAGGAGAGATATTTATCAAAATGGAGGAGAGATATTTATCAAGTCTACAGGATCCAAGGAATGTAGAATGTTCCTACTAGTACCTTGGTGGCCGTAGGAGGATTGATTTGGGTTCTATTGCCTCTTCAGTATTTCTCTAGAATTCATTCTTAAGAAAGTTCTTCTAAAACTTCCACATGCTAAAGTTTTCTAAGCTTCCATATGATTCCGATGTTCATGTTGGCACCATAACCCGGTTCAACTGCTAAAGTTTCAGAGGCAGTGGTTAGTTTCTATCTTCGGGAGTTGGGCTAGGGGTACTTACTGAGCATGCACCTCTATAGACAACTTTATTAAATTTTTAGTTTCATAGTTACTCTTAAATGCTGTCAGTTCCAGCTATTAGAGATTTTAGGTCTCTGTCTTCTATGTTATAGGTAATGCTATACTAGACATTGCTTACAACCAGGACCACAGGACATCTTTAGGTCAGGTGTAATTAAGGTGCCTGGCACGCTGTAACTTTGTTAGGAACCTTTATGGATTTAGCTTTTGCCTCCAAAGGTGTGTGAGTCTTTAGTAAAAGCCCCTTGGAGCACTTACTCTCGTGGGAGCCCTAGGACCTGTGACATGGTAAGAGAATTACAAGTGTTGCGGAATGCTGGCGTTTGCATTGAAGATACTAGTCTTTTGTTCCTGACCTAGGTTGAGAGAAAAAATATCTATTTTGAGGCTTTTTTCCTTCTCAGGGTTGTTAAATGTAGACTGGACCTTATTTAAAGGTAGGAGTTTGACACTTTTATGGCATATAAGGGCAGTGACACTTTTATCGCTTATAAGGGCAGTTAGAATGTACTCAAATAGATTAAGCCTGCTAGAGACGATAATAATTTTATGCTCAAGAAGGAGCGAACACTACTGTGTCTAAATGCTAAGCCCCTTTTTCTGTTATTTGGTCAAATAACACATACAAACTCATCCTGAGTTATTACCTTACTGTAGCTAATTGTTCATTATGAAAATTTTAGAGGATGTACCCAGTCACTGAGAAAAGTAATAGCAATAGAAGGGGCTCAGCATCCAGAGATTGGCTGTAGACAGTGGGTTTTGGCCATCCCCTGTTATGGATCTGTTTGAGACTAAGGGGAGCTGTCTTTTTGCCAGTTTTTTGTTCACCAGAACAAGGTCCTCTAGGTTGGGCAGGGACACCAAGCTGTTCCCTGGTTAGGTCTAGGCTGTAATGCCTTTCTTACTCTTGCTAGGTTTTCAGGAAGTCATCAGTGTATTAGGGCAACCGTGTAATTTGTCTCTTGGCATTGATTACCCTATGTGACCAGGGAAGCTGGGTTTCCAGTCTCTTCCAGTGGTGGACGCTAGTAACCAAGAGATGAAAGGTTTCATCACAATCCCACAAGCTGGAGATGACTGCGTGGTATGGTCCATGGTTCTGGTGAGCTCAAGGCAGTATCCCGCAATGATACTGCTATCAGTGCTGGGAGAGGATCTGCTAATTGATTCTGCCAACACCAGTGGTCAGGGTGTAAGTTATGGTCCCACTTTAGGGTTTTTTTTTTCTAACACCGATACTTCTATAAACAACATGGTTAAGTTTCTGTTGTTTCTCAAGCATGAGGAAACTCCACGAATTTTTCACAGATCTGTGAAACTTTTGTTTTTCTCTCTCTCATAGTTAGCGCGCACATTTTTACAACTTATTTCTCTGTATATCTTTACATAATTTTAAATTGGTTAAATACCTGTACCCTCTACATACAGTACGTATATGTTTTCTTTATTTTATTGAATTGTACCTTTTGTATATGGCATCTGTGACATATGAAGTTTACCTAGTTTACCTTCCTGACAGTGACAAAGAAAACATCAGTCATTAAGTTTACAGTCCCATGCAATACTTGGTTTTACCTTACTGTGAGTGCAAAAAAAAAAAAAAATGGTAGCCAATGAATTAGTATAGGGGCAACAAAAGTATACCGTACTGTAAATGCGCTACTAGGGGAAATACCCATTAGGCAATGTTGTACTCGATTTTTATGTCAACCATTTATTTCTTTTTTAAGGTTAAATATTAAGCTAATGTTTAAATAAAATTAAATTGCATGATTTGGGTCATGTTTAGGGTTTAAACTATGGAAATAAGCATCTATTAGCATTTTTAGTGACTCATACCAAACATTTGGGATTCCTCCAGACCCACGACAGGTTCTGGAACCTAACCTCGCGAATGTTGTAGGTATTACTGTATACCTTTTTGTACTGATGTGATTGTTAGTTATCCATCGTTGGCTCTGCAGGGTTTTGGCACAGTAACCCTACCCCTCCTGCTGCTGAAGGGGGCACCCTCCAAAGACACCTAAGCTATCTTCATGATGAGCTCACACCTGAGTGACAATCCTCCCAAGGCGGATTGAATTCACTGGTTAAAACAAACACTTTTTTTTACAGAATATTTTGTTATTAAGTAGCCTTTGATGGGTTGGCTGATTTCAAATATATAAATACTTAATTTAAGATTAAGTTTTTAAATACCTCTCCATTATATAAATTGCTCTCCCTACCTTCCCACATTCAAAGTGGACAGAAGTAGACTGACTGGCTATGAGTGTTTGTACCTATCGGGCCCCTGGGTGTTGGGGAAGTAGATGGATATTCATAGAAAACTGAGTGTTCTCATTTTTTTGTTTCGATCTGTCAAATTACTGCTGTCGGCGGAAGTAAAAGCTATATAATGGAGAGGTAAGTATTTAAAAAATAAATTTTAAATTAAGTATTTATATTTTTGTCATATTGTCTGGAATTATTTGAATTGTAACAAGTTTTTTGTGTCTGTCCTTAAAGCTGGATTTAATGTTTGTGCAACTTGTGTGCTGTTTCATTTTAAATGTTTCAGTTTTGGCTGGTGTTGTTACAGCTGGTATTAGCAGTGGTTGTTAATACAGTATATTGCTGATAATGATTTCATATTTGTCTTGAGCTGTGCATCAGCGACTACCACATCTACATTAATTACTAGATATTCATCCCCCCCCACTTTTTTTTTTTTCTTCAAGAAAAAATACATAGTTCTGCAGTATAAAAAAAATTACATTCTGCCTTACCCATTAGGATATATCTCCCAACAAGATATAGACAACAGAGTTCTGTAAAGCATATATAATGTGTTTGTTAAAACAGGATGCTGTACATAGGTAAATAGGAGAGATTTCTTATATCTTATCTTTTTTTTTTTTTTTTTTTTTCATATAACCAGTAAACCCAACATTCAGTTTTCAGGAAAATTTCACCGGCTTGATCTGTTGCACAGCATGATAATTTTAGACCTTCATAACGTTAATTTTTGTTACATGGCCACAGAGCTGAAAATTGCAGTGAATCGTGAAGATTTGGTGTTGTTGCTGTATATGTAGTTATATTTGATGCATGGGAGAATTTTTAAACCAGAGTCTTCTAAATATATTGTTATAGGTATTTTATATAAAATATGGTGATTTAATGTTAATTATATGCTAGGTAATATTAATGTTTTTAATACTTCTGTACATCAAAGTCTCCTATATGTATAAACAGCCCTCCATCTCATTGTTATACAGTGCAGGAGTTACTTTCATGTAGAGATTTGGCAGCCTTTATATTGTTTACTACTGCAATTGCAGTTCTTAAGACATTTCACTTATTACTATTTTATTGTGTACAGTAATATGTATGCATGGTTCTTTTGGTCTTATTACTGTATGTAAAGTGTATGTTAACCATTTTCTGATGTTTAGTGTATATGCTTTGGCTACCACTTAAAGTTTGATGATTATCATTTGTCCTGCAAATTGTGCTTTTAGGAGGGGACTTGATTTTTATATTAGAGGGCCAGTGGAACTTGCAATCCAATTCCCTTATTTAGCACATGCCAGACAATAAATAAAGAAAATGTGGGGGTCTTGTGAAGACTAGAAAAGTAGTTTTAATGTCCAAAATGTTAACAGAATCTGTTACTGTATTTGTTTTGTAGTTACTGTTTGAGTATATGATTTACAATGTACTTGGAAAGAATGAAAAGGAAGAATTTTACAGTTATTCTTATTCTGTTTCCAGGTTCAATTATAGAGCCACTGCACATATGGTCAAAAATGGCTATTACAATTTCCTCAACTGGTTTGATGAGCGAGCATGGTACCCACTTGGCAGAATAGTTGGGGGTACTGTATACCCTGGGCTTATGGTCACCTCTGGAAGTATTCATTATGTTCTCAACCTTCTCAACATCCCAGTACATATTCGTGATATTTGTGTCTTCTTAGCACCAATATTCAGGTAAAATATTTAACTTGGTTTTTCAAGTACTTTTTTACTATGACAAATTCACAGTGCAGCTGTAAATATGTTTGTTTGTTTGTTGTGGAAATATATTGTGAAATTACAGTCATCACCCTACTTACGAACTTTCAAGTTATGAACATTCAGAGATATGAACAGACAGGGTCAAAAGTTCAAATTTTGCTCTCTGCACCTATTCTGTTGGTAAGAATTTTTGCAAAGATTATCTCAAGTATCCCGTTACAATCTCGAGAATACTTGTTCATACTTGTAAAATATTCTTCCCAATTTAACTCATTCTTTGATAAATTCCCATTTTCTATATTTCCTCTCCCATTGGAAATGTTTAGTATGTAATTTTGTCAGTAGATGGCAGTGTGCATTGTTTGCTTTGTGAACTAACATGTCAGATGCTGCTCCTGCGAAATTCTCTCCTAGTTCATAACTTTCAAAGGTTGGAAAAAAAACTAAATTTTGAGTATTGTATGAATCTAAATTATATTTTCTTCTTTTCACCATTCTAGCATCCAAAGTAATTCTTAGGAACACTGCATGATTTAAAAATGCAGTGTTATGGACAATTCAGGGTACAAAGGGCTGTCTGAAACGTTACTCGTTTGTAAGTTGGGTTGTGACTGTATTCAAGCCCTGTGTTAGGTAATGGGTACTTATATAAAAATACTAAGGTTCTTGTAAATTCAGGACCAGAAGTACCATATTTCCCACAGCATAAGATGTACTGATGTAATGTATTACACCTATTATTTGGGATGAATCTTACCTACTCTTAAAGATAGCTTATATCTCTGTGCCGATAGGCGAGTTGGCATTCAAACAAAAGATCGAATGACAGTCAAGTACACCTGTTCTCCACCAGGTGTGTTTCAGATGGTTTAGCTCGAAATAAGCATTTTTAGTGACCATACCAAACTTATGCAAATCCTCCTATAATTATATGTAGAGTATAGACATTTTTATTAATAATGTGTGTGTAGTGAGTAGTGCTTATTTTGATATGTCAACTCAGTTGATTGTGTAACCAATCTCTTCATCTTTTGCTCATACTAAATCCTTGTTGGCTAGCCTATTCCTCTTTCTCTGTCAAAATGTACTTGTTCGTTCTTTACATGTTTTTTCTTCGGCTATTGGCAAATATCTTACTTCTGCCTCAATTAAGGGGAGTGCCGATGCCATAAGGCCCCATTATAAAGTAAATGCTGTTTTTACCTTATGATTGAAGGGATTTGTTTCAAATTATTACCACTTATACAACTAATAATGAAAATTCTCTTGTGGGGAAATCTAGAAATTCAACCTCCAAGTTCATTTGTTTTGCAGTTGAAAAAATCATGATGTCCCTTTTGAAAGTTAATATTTAAAATTGAAAGTTGCACAGAAAAGTGATTTTCCTCATGACAAAATATAGATATACAGGCAGTCCCCGGTTATCAGCGGGGTTCCGTTCTGACGGTATGATGATAAATTTTTGGGGCTTATCAGTGCTGAAAAGCGCCGATTTTCAGATATTGGTGCCTCTGTTAGGCATGTATTGGCGCCGGTAAGTGAAAATCGGCGATTTTTGGCTTGAAAAATTGCTGATTTTCGTCGCTAGACAAGCCCCGTAGAACCGGATTGCCGATAACCGAGCCTGCCAATAACCAGTGGCTGCCTGTATAGTGATACTACACTAAAAGTTTCATTGAATTTGGTTGTCTTTATGGAGAAATAAGCATTTAGTTCTGAAAAAAGTAAGTTTTGAGAAAACAAAGAAAAAAATTATTGCTTATTTTGTAATAACTATGAAACTATGACAGTTAGAAAGCTGGTTTTTGCACTAAAACTATTTTGTCATATAAGAAATATGCCCTGAAATTTATAATATAATCAAATGACTAGAACTGTGCTCTCTCTTGATTTATATGTTACCTAAAATTTGCATTTATGGGAAGCGCTGACACCATAAGGCCCCATTATAAAGTAAATGACTGTTTCTACCTTATGATTGAAGGGATTTGCTTGAAAATTTTTATCACTTATTCTTCAACTAATACTGAATAAACACAAGTCTTGTTTCAGTCTTCTTGGAGATGTAAGCATTTAGTTTTGAAAAAAAAAGTAAGTTTTGAGGAAACAGCAAAAGAAAGAAAACTTTTTGGGCTGTCAAGATGCTTGAAACAATCAGGAATATCTATGGCAAGTTATCTCTACATTATAACCCATTTTCTCTGACACATCCTACAGAGAGAATGGAATATTTTAGGGTGATAATTATGTTTGAATAAATTTTTTTCACTAGTTTTACATGCTGTCGTTCACAGTGCCGTGCAAGTGATAAACAAAATTGTCCATGAACCAATCTAAACATTTATTTTAGCAATAAAGCTTCAAGATATGTTTACTTACACATAAAATAGTCGAAAATAATATATAACTCAAACTTGATCCTATCCAGGAACATTCATAAACTCTCTTACATTTTTTACAATATGTCGTTCACAGTGCCATAGAAGCCATGAATAAAATTGTCCATGAACCATTCTAAACACTCGTTTAGCAATAATATTTGTAGGTATGTTTACTACACATAAAGCAGTCAAAACAATTTTCAACTTACTTGATCTTATCCTGAATTATTCAGACTTTTTTTACAAGTTTTTTTTTATGTATGGTTCACAGTGTCATACAAGCAATGAACAAAATTATCAGTAAACCAATCTAAACATTTTTTTAGTATTATCGCTTCAGAATATGTTTATTTAAACTTAATACAGTTGAAAACTGTTAATAACTAAAATTCGATATTTCCTCGAAATTCGGCAGTCGGTGCACCCGTTATGTTTCTCTTTCTAAATGACCTTGGTTACAGTATTTACTGTTGTTTCCAAACTAGATGATATTCTAGCTGATTATCTGTCAGTTTTATTAATTTAATCATTAATATTTTGTTATTTTCATTAAATGGGTTAGTGAAGTAAGTATAGGCATTATTATACATTTAAGAAATATAAACAAAGCACATTGTTAATTTTATTTGGTGTTTGTAAAGCCAGTCTTCTCATTATGTTTGGAATGGGGCACTGGTTGTTGTTATGACATCATAAGATGTACAGAAGACGGGAGTTAGGAAAACGATGATGTGAGGAAGTGACGAGTCGCGGTTTGTTGGTCGTTTTGTAAGTCTTCCTTTTGTTTGTTGTGGTCATGAGCTGTCTTGGGCAAGAAGTGAAACAGGAGCAGGTGTATAAATTGAGTAAGTGTTGCATATTGGTCAGGCTGGGTGTTTATTCAAATGGTAGCAGAGCATGGTTAGTCAGCAATGAATGGATCTGACAGTAAACATTTGGGGATAGAATGGAAGTGGAGAAGAGAATGTCCTAGATTTAGCAGGATACGGAGTGAGTATAGATGATGGAGAGGGCAAGTCGAAGATTGACTCGTGTATGGAGAAGAAGTGAAGTATTCGGGGATAGAGATAAGAATGAACTTAAAAGGAAAAGCTTCAGAAGTGATAGAACGGGTAGATAAGAGAAGAACTTAAGGATAAAGAGGGTTCAAGGATAATCTTATCCAAACTAGATGAAGTATATCTGAAAGATACTCTAATAGAAAATTACAGTAAAATGAAAAATTATTTTAAACTAGAGAATTTAATGAAAAGAAGAGAGATTTTATAATTAGTTATGAGAAGGCAGAATCACAGTGTAGTAGAGCGATAGGGAAGAGCATGCTTGAAGGAGAAGCAAAGGGTTTTGCATGTATTAGAACAAGCAAGTCTCACAGACAATCAAAAACAGATGGTATTAGCAGCTTGTGGTCAAGGAAAGTTAGAATATAATACAGTGTCACAGATAATGAAAAAAATATATTTGAGGGATTAGGGAATAAAGTGGAAGGGGAATGGTGGGGGTCAGAGAGGCAAAATCAAAGATATCGGGGAAAATGGAATCGAGGTAAAAGTGGAAGAAATCCTATAAGTAGAGAAGGGAAAGTAACAGTGTAAACAATATGCAAATCGGAATAGCATTGGGCTGGGAATTGACCTCAGAATTTTCAAACTAAGAAGAAAGTAGAAACTGAACAAGAAGAGAAAGTTTATGTAGGAGAAGTTAGTAACATAGATGAGGAATCTTGGGAAGAGGTTGATGCGATTTTAGACACAGATTTAAGTCGACAGTTTGAGAACGAATGATCCTCCTCCTCCTCCTCATCAAACTCATCTCTGATTCTGCAGGCTAATGTTCTCATGTTTATACTAATTCGGTTTGGAAGAAATGAGAACACTTATGCTCCTCTCTGTAGTAATGGCTTATGCTGCACAGGTTAAGGCGATAAGGGAGGATATATTGGTACAAGTCTTATTTTATACCTTTAGGGGATAAGTTCAGCCCTCAGGTTTTGGTAGATGGCCAGTTGCAGGCCTCCTGGCGTGCTTGGAGAGACTGAGGAGTAGAACCATACATGGAGGCAGTGAAGGAGAGTTATGATTCCTTTTAGGTTACCCTCCACTGGTTTAGTCTCTTATAGCTGTTCCTTTGTCTTCTCCACAAGGAGTCTCTCATTCTTTAGTAGGAGGTTGTAAATTATAGAGAATGAAATGGACTTTTTCCTAGCTCCATAAGCAACAGGAGATTGGTGCCCAGTGTTGGACACATTGAGACTGAATAACTTTATGTCTATCCCCATGCATTTTGGTTCTTCAGCATGGTGTTAGTGACTATTCAAAAGAACGATCAGATTTTTTGGTGGATGTGCAGGAGACATTTTTCTCATACCAGCACATCCTCAGTCTTGCAGGTTTCTTCGAGGTGTATTTACAGAGGAGTTATTGGTGTTCAAAGCACTTTGTTTTGGCTCATGTACAGTGCCTCTATAAGTGTTCACAGGGAATTTGTTGCCCATAGGTGGATGGTGTCAAATTTTAGGAGAAAGAAATCTTTTCTACTGAGTAAGCTGGTTCAGTTTGACCAGCTCTGTCGACAGCATTCCAAAGGCCAAGGATCTGATGCTTCACCTGGCTCAGTTTATGAGCATTATGATTTTTAGTCAACTTTCCTAACTAATCCTCATTCTCATCTAGTGATGTGGGGATGATACTTGAAATTTGTAGGCTTGTCTGTCAGAAGACAAATAGGCACTTGCTACTTGAAGAATTTTAGCCCTGAAGGAAGCTTCCTAAGCAGTAAGACCTTTCTTTGTTAGGAAACATGGCCTCACTGGGGAATTAGTCAGAATAATCAGGCTCAGTTACAGTACAGTCTCAGCATGAGAGCTTATGACTCACGGCTAATGTTCATTAAACTTGTATGTAATCCAGGACCATCATTGTCGCCAAGTTCTGTAGGAGGGACGCTGTAACCAAGAATTGGCTACTTTATTCTTAAACTTATGTGTAGGCTTTGTTTTTTCGCTCTGTCATGTAACATGAGACTAGGAATTTTGAAAAGTGTTACACTTACATACACCATAGAATGGTCAACTTTACACCTGGTTAAGATTACAAGTCTTTAGGGTGGTGGAAGATCATCAAAGATACCTAGCATGTTTATCCCTGTTCAGAAACTAAGTCATAGTGGTAAGATTGCTTCTTTGAGTGAAATGAACAACATGATATTGGTTTGATAATTCATTCTGTGGAAGGACAATATTTTTGGCAATTGAGGATTCAGAAAGAACAAAACCACCTACAGAGTGGCCATTACATCCACAAGTTTGACAGTTGCTGTAGGTTTAGAGGAGCACTCACATTTGAACTTATTAGCATGCAGATTAATAGGAACAACCAGTGGATTACCACTCCTTTGAGGACCCTCAGGCTTGAGCAGTGGATGTGTTTTCTTTAAGTTTGTCCTGATTCAGACTCATAGGCCTTCCCCCGCTGTCTATTCTGAGGAAGTATTGAGCAAATTTCAAGCTCAAGAATTGCTCAATGACTCTTCTAGAGCCCTAGTAGCCTCAGAGCAATTTAATGATTTTCAGACTTTCTAGCTGTCTCTTATTCTTCTGTTAAGGGAAAATCGACTCAAACTACAGAATTCCATTCACTTCCACTGACTACTGCATCTCACACTTAACTGCTTAGAGATGCTCAACTGTATCCTTCCAATAAGGGGACTTTCAAAGGTATCATAGGTTTTATCCTCAATCAAATGAAAAAAAAAACCATGGTCTTGTTTCAGAAGCCGCAGTTTCTGTATTGCTCAGGGTGCCACTCTAGAGGAATCTTCAGCACCTGGAACCTTGTAGACATAAAAGTGTCTCTGCTTTTTTAGATATAGTAAGAATTTTTGCTGTCTGCTTTCAAGGTTATTGTTCCATACTTTCCTTGGTATTGCGTCGTGCTATTAGATCTGACTGATGATCAGCACCTTAAAGTATTGAGATTGAAGCGCCTACAACTCAGTATTAGTCTCTCTCTTTGGAATTTAGATGCAGGTCTAAATTTTATCTGCAGGTTCTTTTGAGGCTCTGGAATGAGTTCATTGAATTATTTACCATGAACCCCTCTTTTATTTAGCATTATCAGTAGTTAAAAGAGTAAATTTATTGCAAGCACTCTCCTTAAAGCTGTTGTAAAGGGAATGCTATTTTATCTTTTTTCCTTAGAGCTGAGAATGATGTTAAAGCTAAGTTTTTCAGAGAACTGTAAGAATTCCAATTTCATAAAGTAACTTACTTAAGTAATTAATAGCTATAGCTTTAAACCTCATGCGGCAACCTTAAATTCAAAATATCGCATTAGCATTTCTGTTGCTTAAAGTAGGTGACAGGCCCTGCCCACTGCAAGGGTTATGTACTTGGTAATGACAATAGCCAGCCAGTTCATTCTGCTTTTGCCACTTGCATGAGTAACATCATGTGCTAGCTGCTGCTGCCCTGTTTCACTGGAAGTCAGTTAAGTATTATTGTTTTTGTATAGTTTCAAATTGCTGATTTGCTTAGTTACTTCGGATTAGCTTTCAGTTAGTTATATCTGATTCAAGTGTGTCTAGCCTCCACTATTGTAGCGAGGGATGTAAGTCTTGGCTAACTTAAGTTTTGCTGTGATCCACATACCAGGTGCAGTAATTGCAGGGGACAGGTATGTTCGAAGGAGAATACTTGTGATGAGTGTAAGATTGGGATTAAAGGAAGTGGAAGGTTCTTCAGTCTCACGTTAGTAAACTTGAAAAGAATAGGAAGAGGAAGGTGGCTTTTAGGGCCGAGAGTAGAGCTTCGGTTAGCCGAGATTCTTCCCCTAAGCTTAAGTCAGATCTTAGTCATGCTATTCCTTCTACCCCCAGTCACGATCTTTCTCCTATTCCCAGTCCTTCTCCTATCATTTCACATACTCTCGGGCTTAGCTGCCATTGCCAACCTCGAATCCAAGTTCAATAAGAAGGTGAGTCTAGTAGTGAGTTCAGTGTCTAAGATACAGGTGTCCCTAAAAGTCATTATGGACAAAATGTTTTGTTGGAAAGTGTCTTGTGAAGCACAAGTGGAGGAGGTGGCTTCTTGTCCCACCAGCTGTCCTAGATGAAGGCCACTGTCCCGCTACCCTAACTCTGAGAGAAGACATACTGGAGGTCCAAGGGAGGCTGGTGGGGTTTGCCCAAGGGTTGCCACCCCCTCAATTGAGCCTGTTGCATGATCCTGGGTTTTGACAGACGGCCATTGGAAAGGCTTGTTGGATGTGCGTCGTTTGTCTCATAGCTCAGATTCCAACTCCAGTCACAGGCGCTTCCTCGTTTCTTCCCGGCCATGGAAGAGGCACGTGGACGACTCTGGTCGGTCTTCCCCGCTTCTTGTTAAGCTTTACAAGGAGGCTTTCAGCAGCCCACAGCCCTCTTGCAGCTTTGCAGTGGATCCCTCAGTCTTTGCATCGATCCAACTTCCTTCACACCCTTGGGATTCTCCAGTAATGTTCTCTCCAGATCGTCCATTGGTAGAGTGCCCTCTTTTGGATGCCAAGTGCTGTCATGAACGTCCAGCCCCAGTCCCAGCTCCAGTGCGCCCAGCACCAACTTCCAAGTGCCTGGTGCCACCGACCACGGGCCTGGCGCCACCAACCTGTCATCGTCGTCCGAGCCTAAGATGGTCTCTCTGTTGCAACAGCATCCCTTTCGTGGAAGCAAGCCTAAGTTGCAATATCGACCCTGTTCCAGCGTCTGTTCCCCTCTAGCTCCATCGAGAGGAGCTCATCCAAGACGTTGTCCTAGAAGTAAGCAAGAAGTCCTTCGTGCCCCAGTAGAGGCCAGACTTCTCCATTTTTGGGAGAAGTGGGATCACGGAGGGGCAGACTAGTGGATCGTCAGTGTTCTGAAGGAAGGCTTCTGCATCCCTTTCATGGAGAACCCTCCTTTAGCCACCTCTCCCATCACCTTGACAGCCTGCTCAGCAGGCTCAGAGAAACATTCGGTCCTTTCGGAGGAGGTATCCTCTCTTCTTTTGAAGAGAACCGTAGAAGAAGTCGAGGAAATCAACACAGAGGGCTTCTACAGTCATCTGTTTGTAGTTCCCAAAACGTCAGGGGGGCTGGAGACCAGTCTTAGACGTAAGCGTCCTAAATCACTTCTTAAGGAAGATGAAGTTCAAGATGGAATTGAACCAGTCAGTCTTGTCATCCATTCACCCGGGCGATTGGGTGGTAATGCTAGACATGCAAGATGCATATTTTCACATCCCCATCCATCTGGACTTCAGGAAGTACCTCAGGTTCATTTTCCAGGGCAAAGTCTTCCAGTTTTGGTCTGTCTGCTTCGACCTCTCCATGGCTCCTCAAGTGTTTACTCGAGTCCTCTACCCGCCCGCCAAATGGCTTCACTGACCGGTATCAATGTCAGCCTTTATCATGACGACTGGCTTCTTTGATTCCCTTCAAAGGAGAAGTGCACAAAGGACTTACGGGTCTTCAAAAGTCCCAGTTAGCCTCGACACAGGAGATTCTCTATTTGGGGATGATTCTTAACTCTGACTTTTTGGGCTTTTCTGTCCCCCAAAAGAATCGACAACTCTATCCAGACGATCCGTAGTTTTCTCGTCCTTGTCGTGTTTGGCCCACCAGTGGATGAGCCTACTAAGAACTCTTTTGTCCATTGAGACCTTCATCAAGTTAGGGAGATTATACATGAGAGCTCTCCAATTCTACCTGAAGGCCAACTGGGACAGGAAGACTCAACCAGATTCTGTCATTTTTCCCCTCACTTGGGAAATTAAATCAGACTTCTAGTGGTGGCTGTCCAAAGCAAGACTTTCGTAGGGAAAGTCTCTTCATCCTCCAAACCCCGGCCTATACTCCTACTCAGACACCTTGCATCTAGATTGAGGAGCCCTTCTGGAGAATCAGGAAGTTTCCAGGATGTGGTCCTGAGAAGAACAGAAACTACATATCAACGTGAGGGAGTTAAAGGCCATTCATCTAGGCCTTCAATTCTTCTCAACCATGACTTACAACAAGACAGTGGTAATACATGTGGACAAAACCGCACTGTCGTATATCCAAAAACAGGGGGGGGGCGCCACTAATCCCTTCTCCCTCTGTCAGGCAGCAAATGATCTTCTTTGGGAACACTGAAAGCAACCTTCTTCTTTGGGAACACCGAAAGCAAGTGACATTGATCATCTGATTTATTCAGGGCAAACTAAACGTCCTGGCGGGCGAACTGAGCCATCAGAAGTAGGTCCTTCCCACCAAGTGGACCCTGGATCTCATGTCTTTGTCAACCTTTGGAGACTGTGGGGCAAACCGACTCTAGACCTGTTTGCCACCTCAAGAAACAGTTGTCTTCCTTTCTTCTGCTCTCCAGCCCTGGATTCCCTGGCATGTGTGACAGACATGATGCACCAAGACTGGTCAGGTGGATAACTTTATATGTGGTTCTACACTGCTAACAGTTGAGATTTTCCTAAAAATTAAAACAATGATGGACTTTGTTTTAGCAGGAATTCTGTTGTAAAGAGTTTGAGGGAAAAATATCCATGATAATTTTGTTTCTCAATTTATTACTACATAATCTTTTATTATTAATTGAAGGTGATATTCACTCTCTCATTCACTGCATTGTGTTATAGGTTATCGCGCTGCATGTGTTTATAGATGTTGGTTACCAGTTGAAAATTTATGATTTTTATTGGTATTTTCTCAAAGAAGTGACATTGAAAAGATAATGTTCATACGTTGCTTATCTTTCTTATATGTTTTCCTTATTTTAAATGTCCAATCTATTTTGATTTGGTAAGCATCATTTAGAAACTGAATAGAACTCTTAATACTGAAGGCTGTAATTCCATTCAACCTGATTTAAGAGGGCCACCAAGACCTCTTCATTTCAGCAATTTTTCATCAACTGAATGACACAAACCTTAACAACATGTTGGAAAATAGAAACCCGAAATATTAGTTATAACTAGCTGGCATTAATATTTACTTTACATTAAGTTTTATGAATAATATATTAGTTATTTGTAATAAAGGTCATTCATATTGTGAAATAAGCCAGAATGATATTGAGTAGAATGGCAAGCCTTCATAGAAGTAAGGTACTTATATGTAAAAGAAGTAAAAAGAGAGAGAGAAGAAAATGTATCAAATTGGTTGCAAATAAATGGACTAAATAGTACCAAGGGAGGCATATAATTGTTCCTGTGGAGGTGCAAACTATCACGTTTTATATAGGAGTATCCTTCATTGTGAGTTGGAAACTGTCATTGATCTTCATAACAAGGTGGTTAACTGGTTGTCACGGTGGGGTGAATGGGGAATACCTCTCTCTCACCTGCCATCTTCAAGCACTTTTTCTTCAGCTGCTGGAATGGGGATGTCTTGCTGCACTCCTTCATGACTTTAGTTGAACATATATTTTGGTTTTTTGTTTTGTTTGCTGAGAAAGTATTATATTCCATGGTATGAAGAGTAGAGGCATTAGCCTGTGTAATGTTACAGGCAGCTCAAGGAGCAAGAACTTGTGTTGGCATACTGCTGACTTAGCTTCAGACAATGAGGGTAGTGAACCTTTATCTCATTTGTGTAGGTGGATCTTCATTGTTTAATGCACAGTTGTAAGGGAATTTATTGCTTTTGGGATTGTTTTTGATAGAGGAAGTAGTTTTGGAGAGTGATCCTAACCTTCCTCCTCACCACTGAACATCTCCCCACTCCTTCCCTGAGTACACTTCCCCCTTTGGCTAGAGGTGGCTTTGTGCAGAAGATGGGGGATCAGGACACCTAGCCGTATTGAGCAGGCTCAATTTCCTGTCCTGGTCCATTCTGTCTTGGACATGAGGACTGCTCTTGCCTCTTTCATGTTTCTCTAGAAACACTTTTGGTTGAGCATGCTCTGTCTGGATTGTATAGTGGCAGTGAGGTTAGCTCTTCCTCTGTGTTTCTTTGGAGAAGCACCAGATAGAGCCTGGAGTTCCCACTTGCACCATGCACATGCAGGTAGTTGGCTAGGCTCTTCTTTTGCTTCCCTGGAACCACTCATGGTTGAACTAGCACTTCCTGCTTGTTAGGCACGTGTGCAGAATCTGGATCATACGCATGTCGCATGTTAACGGGGTTCGTTTGCTACAGATCCCATCTGTATGCACCATTACCAGGATGGTCTTGTTTATTTGTGAACATGCTCCTTCCTAGTTGGAGTTAAGTTAAGTATACCTTAGTTTAACCAGACCACTGAGCTGATTAACAGCTCTGTTAGGGCTGGCCCGAAGGATTAGATTTATCTTGGGTGGCTAAGAACCAATTGGTTACCTAGCAATGGGACCCACAGCTTATTGTGGAATCCCAGCTGGAGTGAAGCTCAGTGCTGCCACAGGGGTGTTGCTCTCATGGCACTGCATGTAGCCTTTGACCTGTACCCTCTACTAGTTAGACCTTCACCAGTCATAGGGAACCATATGAATTGGTTGACTGTGGCTTGGAATTTCACTCTTCTGCAATGTCTGCCTTGGCTCATGTATTTCGCTTGGTACCTTTGTTACTGATCAGACAACATGATCCCAGGAATTTGTACAGGAGGAGATTCATCACCCACTTTTGATAGAACTATTTCACCCCTTACTCTGTGTATGGTCTTTGGACTGTGCATATATGTGCAGGGTGTGCATGGTAGCTGCTTATGTGGTGCTTGATATGTCACTCATTTTTTCTCTGGGCATGTGCTAGTGAGTTAGCACTACCATCATTCAGTGTGTGTATAGTCCTTGGACTGTGCGCAAGTAGGCAGGAGGTTCACATGAGACAGCTTTACTTGTATGGTGCGTAATATTGATGGAAGGATGTGTTCATTTGCAATTGTGTTGCACCTAGGTCTGCTAGTGGTTGACCAGACTTGGAGTTGTTTTTACACAAGAGCACTATATTTGTTCTTGTAGAGTGTTCATACTTATATTGTGCTTCTACCCTCTTGTTGTGTGTGCAGTTTTTTACTATACAAACAGGATTCACCACGTTTACTAGTACTGTACGTGGTCACTAACGCACACAAACATGTTGGCAGTTACAAGTTCAATTTTGACTGATCCTCCAGAAGCCTATGAATTTTCAACCATAATTTTAAAAAATTATGAATTAGCCTAAAATTGTTATTGTGTGAAAGTCATGTCCATGATCTTGAGTGATTATATTAAAGCAAAGCTGTTTTTGTCAGCGATCAGCACCATTTAGTCCGATCGTTCATGTTTACAATATGAAGGAGAGCTCAAGGCTATTGGTTTGTCAGTTTTCAACTAGGAAGATTCTGACTAATCTTAAGAAATCTTTGAAATCTTTTAAAGCTTGGATTTTTTCTGCCTTCAGAACCCCTTCAGCAGTGTTGTTATAGAGATAATTTGTCTCATTGTTACCCTCATGATATCTGAGAAGTAACCACGGCCCCTTTGTTGAACTTTATTATTGATGGAGCTCTGTTTAGGGTTCACTTAGGATGTACGGCAGTTGTTCTGATTCCTCATTACCGTGGGAGATGGCCTGGGAGCATCAATTATGGCTCCATTTGTTTGTAGCAAGATTTGAGCTAGGGTAGGGACAGGGAAGAAATGGCAGGGTTGTTATTTTTTTCTTCCTCTGCAATGTCAAGTGCTTCCTGGTCCTTCTCCGTCTGTCTGTTCGAGAAAAAGTATTGGTAGTGCAAGAAGACCTCTCTGAAGTCTGTAAGGCTTCAAATGAGTGGCTCCCAGGGCTCTAGGAAGCAGTGCTTTTCAGTCACTCGTGGATGACCTAAACGCTGTAAGTAGGGCTAGCATGGGTCTTACTGAGTACTTGTACTGTACCCAGTCTTAGCCTTCTGTCTTGGACAAAGATTTGGTCCCAGCTTTTCCTCTTGAGTTTCACCTGAAACATCTGGTTGAATCAGTTCTACCCCTTCTTTCAGTGTATTTAATGTCCCTAGACACTGTGTGCACTGTCGGGGGTTCACGGAAAATGTGTCCTTTTAGTGCTTGCTGGTACCAGGATGATCTGCTTGCATATGATCATACTAATCCCCACCAGGTCTGTGGTTTACCACCAGCCCCAGGGTTGTGTTCTTATGACAGCGCATGTACCAGGTCACCTGTACCCTCTTAATAGCTTGGGCATCACCTTAAATAGGAGGCCATACGATTCAGCTGACCATGGCTCAGAACTTCTTTCTAGATGCAGGTCTTCCACAGCCCGGATGCATCAACTGGTACTGAGGTACTGAATATATGCTAAGATCAGGCTTTAGTGGGCACCAGAGCAACTATTTTAGGACCCACCACTTTGGTGTTTGCAATAACATCCACCCTGCTTTCAGTTTTGACCAGATGGATGGTATGCGTGTGCTGCATTATGAAGTCGACTGGTTTGTTGATGTCCATGGAGGTTGTTTATTCACTTTTTAGTGCATTAAGGTGATCGGGTTAACTTGAGAGATTCAGGTTTCATCCCCAAGCACCTAGGTACTTTTTCTTGTCAGCTGCCTTGGTTTTGGCAGGTCTCTCAGCCACCTGTCATATTTGGGGTTTGTCCTGCTTGAGTGACTCCCTGTGAGCCCACTTTGGTGACAGCTGAAGTGACATTGATTGGCTCCAAGCTGTTTCTCCCAGCTCATATAGTGAGCGGGGAAATCAAAGAGGACTTCGCATGACTGCTGTACAACAGAAACGTCCTTGTGGGATTTACCATTGAAGGGGACTTGAGGCACATCCCTAAGGGGCTCATTTGTATCAGGTTTATGGGCCAAGGGCAATCCTCATATGCACATCAACTTTTGGGAAAGCACACGGTGCTTCTAGCCTTGCAGTTCCAAGACATGAGTTATTTTGTACTTTTGTTGCATGACTACATATCAGTAGTGACTTACATCAACAAGCAGGTGTGAATGGATAGTTTCCGTTCTGCCCTGTCAGTTGCTAATGCAGATACATGAGTGGACAACTTGCCACATTGTCAAGTTGTTAGCCAGATACAATTTGATGGAGGATTGTTTTGATAGACCAGTTCAGCTATCAGTGATATAGTAGAGATTAGTAGTCTTTGCACCTTCATGGTTGATGGCTATTCAAGAGATACCCTGTGGCCCACACTCCCATCCAAGGAAAGTGGACAATCTTTTTTGTTGATGCAGAAGACATTCTCTCCAATCAGAACTTCCATTCTGTGGATCATGGACCTCCATGTCTACCTTTATCAAATCAAACTCCTTTAAGTCTCTGGGGTGAAATGCACAGTGCCCAAAACCAGGCCTTCACACTAAAGGGCATAGATCTCCAGGTTAGTGGCCAAGCTGCCTATGCCAGTACCAGTTGGAAGCTTTGACAATCTTGACCTTCCTGGACTGCAGCCTTTAACTATCTTTCTCTGCAGCCTAACTTGGCCGATGAGACAGGCCTCAGACTGAGACCTAATTTGCAGGACTGTTATTCCTTGTCAAAGTTTATTGGCTAATAATACTTCAGCCTTCTCATCCATTGCTCGGAAGGTTAGGATCACTCTTTTGCTCATTTATTCTTGAGTTTGTAGCAAAAACTGACAAGAGATGTGAGCCTTTGTGTCAAGAGGCTTCTATGCCCAGTGTGAGTCATGTATGGAACACCGTCCTTTTTTTCAGAAGAGCTTTCAGCAATCCCTGCCAAGTAGTCAGTTGTGCAGCTCAAGTGAAAACTCATAAAATCAGAGGCATGGAATCTCCCTAGTATTTCGTGGTCACTTTAGATAACACATGTGAAGAGGGTAAGTGCCTGGAGTTCCAGACAACATTTACCTCATTCTACCTAGGGAGTTTGCCACAGGTCCCAAGACTCCTTTTCTCTGGGACCTGCTTAGCTTGCTGTGTAAGTACCCAATGCCTTTTGAACAGAAAAGCATTTTGCCTAAGGTACTCAAGAGTGTAAGGCTTGGGTCAAATGGTAGTGTGACTGGCTTTTATCCATTCATCCTTCCTACTCCCTCAGCAGAAGTTGCAGCTCAGCCCAAGTATGTGTTGGACCATATATAGATGTAGTTGGTTACTCAGGTAAGCAACCAGTCTTAGAGATTTGGCAACTAAGATGTAACTCGCTCTACTCTTCCTGTTAACAAGTTGTCAGTTTTGAATTAAAAAGGCATTAAATTTTTGTGATAGGAAATATTTTGATGATGGCCTGAAGTAGGAGTACTTCATCATTGATAAAGATAACGAGAGTAACACTTACATTTCTATTTATGTGACCCAATTTGACCTATAAGCCTCTGCTGACCCTCTTTGCTTCCCAGAACTCTGACTCTTAAATATTCCTTTGGAGACACCTTGTTTAAATTTGGCACTATGAGAGACAGTTGTGTTAATCTCCAGGTATTTGTTTCATTCTCCTCAAGTACACTTAATATATTCTCTTGGCAGTAAGATAGTTGCTCCTCCTTTTTAAAATTGAAGAAATGGAAATTGAGAGTAATTGAGTAAATGCAGTTCACTGGTTTATTGATTAATAACTAGAAAATAATAGTGCCTTTGTTAAAAGAAAAAAAAAAGGTAACTCCTGTTCTAGCAGTGGTGGTATCTTTATTATGTCTTTCTTATGTTCATCTAGAAAATGGAATAAAGTCAGTGTTTCTAATGAATACACTTCTGTGAATGTATTTTGCTGTTGCAAGACATGCTCAAGATGCAAATAAAGGGTTCATAAGTGTTCTGATACAATTTCACAAAGTAGTTTCTTGCTAGAGGTGAGAATAGTACACTACACTGTTATTCAGTGTGGGAACAGGTGCTCACTTCATGTTTTTTGCATTTATTCATATGAAGGTTATTAGTATTTATTTCTTTTAACTGTGTTATAGAGTTTAAGGGAGTGCATTTTAAACTGCTCACCGAAGGATTTATTGTGAGAACATAGTATTTTTCCCCAAAATGGGTACTGCTTTACATATATGATTTATAAGTGCACTGTAAAGTCTTTTCCTCTATATACATTTATATTCTAAAATCATTGTTTTATCTCTTGTTACAGTGGTCTGACAGCAATTGCCACATATTTCTTAACCAAAGAGATATGGTCTGCAGGAGCTGGTCTGTTTGCAGCTTGCTTTATTGCTGTTGTGCCTGGTTACATCAGTCGATCAGTTGCTGGAAGTTACGACAATGAAGGCATCGCTATATTTGCACTTATGTTTACATATTTCTTGTGGGTGAGTATTGCAAACTTTATATTACTGTCATTTTTATATGAGATTTTGCCATTTACAGGCAAGCTGGCTTTCCTATTCTTGAAATTTCATTTATATATATTGCTTTGAAATGGCTTTTTAGCAAATTGACTAAAGCAGTACAGTATATTGAAAACTGTTGTAAGAAGCATGGTTTCAGATTTTTTGAATTTATAGAAAAGTTGGGTGAGGGTAGGCTGGTTAGAAGGAGTGCATTAATACACGTAATAGGGAGGCTGTGCAGTAGGCTTATATGTGCAAGAGGATTACATGATGCTGAGAAGGTATCTTTGTAGGTTTATGGAGCACCCATATTGATGCTCAGTAGGTTTAATCTTGATTCTTGAAGGGATTTGTATGTGGATATAAAAACTTGAGTAAAAAAGTTTTTGCCCCAATTTTTGACATTTAAATAAGATTACAGCAGCCATTTTTGTTTCTCATTCCTTCAAATGCTTCTTTGGCTGCAGATGAAGGATCTTCTGTCTTTGAGGGTAGCTGTAATACTATGTGAGTGTAGTGATTTAGCATAGTGGATTTTTTGTGTAACTGTGGGTTGTAAAAATTTAAGAAAAATTGGTTTTTTGTAATTAAACCTTCAGATGCATCATGTATTGTATCTATTCACCTAATTTCTCTATACATTTTGCATTGCCATTTATATCTGCACTAATGCTATATCACTCAGTATCAAGCCATACTCATTAATTGTAGTCTGAACTACTTGTAGTTAGTTTGTATATACAAAATATTCCAATCTGGAATTAACCTGTTATATGCTTATAACAGTTCTGTGCATACCTTATTGTATGATTTGAATTTTCCAGGTGAAGTCTGTAAAGACAGGAAGTCTTTTCTGGGCAACAATGGCATCATTGTCATACTTCTACATGGTAAGTGCTTGGGGTGGATATGTGTACATCATCAACCTCATACCCCTGCACATATTTACCTTATTGCTCATGGGACGTTTCTCTCACCGTGTCTACACTGCTTATACTACCTTCTACATTTTGGGGCTCATATGCTCCATGCAAATTCCTTTTGTTGGCTTCCAGCCCATCAGGACATCAGAACACATGGCAGCAGCAGGTGTGTAATGATAATTTTTTAATAAAACAGGCCTTTCTTAAATGTTTCTGATATACAGTTATACTGCACTGTAGATTATTTTATGATTTAGTATCTTATGCTCAGGGAAAGTGTTCATGTACTTCCATCCCCATTTTCTTATCGTGTATCATGATTTTTATATAGGTAACTTACCAAGTAACTACATAGCTATTATGTTTTGTTTATCGGCAGCTTAAATTTGAAAATTCGCAGTAGTGTTCCAATATTTTGGTGTAGGTAACTTGCCCCGCCCACTTTCGGGGAAGGTAAGGTACAACACTACTAACAAGCCCAATTCGTTTCTGCCGGTTGACAGCTTAACCCTTAAACGCCTGTTGGACGTTTTAAACGTCGTCCAAAATTGTCTGTCGAATGCCGGTGGACGTTGCAAACGTTGACTGAAAATGCTTTTTTAAATATTCGGAAAAAATAATTGTAGGCCTAGTTTGCGGAAGATTTCAAATCCCGCGCCTCGGCGGATGCTGGGAGTTCACGGATCCAGCTGTTGTTTTGTTTCTGAGCGTCACCCAGACGCCGCATCGCCAATTTCCCATCTCACATTAGAGAGCATCAGAGCAGCACCTTGCGGGAGCGATATTTTGACGCAGACGTGTTTTGTTGAACTTTTGCGAGTGTTAGCGTATTCGCGTGCTGCAACAGAACGTTTGCAGAGATGTCACAAAGGCGTCAGGACCGTGAAAGGCGCATACTGCCTGTCGGAAGTGAGCGTGTGAGGCGAGTTTTAGACTGGGATGCTGGAGAAGGACCCAGCATCCAAAGTGAATTTTAACATTCGGTCAACTTTGACTCGACCGAAATGATCGAAAAACGCATCTGTAAGCCATAATTATTACATTCGAGTAACAATCAATCATTTACCTTCATTTTGCAACAAACGGAAAGTCTCTAGCACAATATTTAGAATTTTGGTGAATTTTTGAAAAAAAATTTTCCTCCGCTCGCACGCCAAACTCCGCTGAAAATCCTGTCATTTCTTGCGTCAGCTTGCCGTAATTTTTTTTTCTGCCGTTTCATATTATTCGTTACATAAAGTGTTATACATCAAAATGTGCGCAATTTCATGTAGAATACAACAAAAAATATATCATTCCTTTAGCTCTTCACAGTGTTTAATATTTACATCGAAATCACAATAACTGACAAAATTTTAACATTCAGTCAACTTTGACTCGATCGAAATGATCGAAAAACCCATCCGTAAGCCATAATTATTACATTCGAGTAACAATCAATCATTTACCTTCATTTTGCAACAAACGGAAAGTCTCTAGCACAATATTTAGAATTTTGGTGAATTTTTGAAAAAAATTTCCTCCGCTCAGCACACGCGAACTCCGCTGAAAATCCTGTCATTTCTTGCGTCAGCTTGCTGTAATTTTTTCGTTTTCATATTATTCGTTACATAAAGTGTTATATATCAAAATGTGCGCAATTTCATGTAGAATACAACAAAAAATATCATTCCTTTAGCTCTTCACAGTTTTTAATATTTACATCGAAATCACGATAACTGACAAAATTTTAACATTTGGTCAACTTTGATTCGACTGAAATGATCGAAAACGCATCCATAAGCCATAATTATTACATTCGAGTAACAATCAATCATTTACCTTCATTTTGCAACAAACGGAAAGTCTCTAGCACATTATTTAGATTTTTGGTGAATTTTTAAAAAAAAATTTTCCTTAAGCTCAACGCCGTCATTTCTTGCGTCAGCTTGTCGTAATTTTTTTCGCCATTTCATATTATTCGTTACATAAAGTGTTAAAAAAATGTGTGCAATTTCATGTAGAATACAACAAAAAATATATCATTCCTGTCATTTCTTTGGTCAACTTTGATTCGTCAGCTTGATCGTAAAACGCATCCGTTTTTATTACATTCAAGTAACAATCAATCATTTCAACAAACGGAAAGTATTATTATTACATAAAAAAAAAAAAAAAATTTTCCTTCGCTCCTTGTTATACATCAAAATGTTATACAAAAATTTTTCATGTAGAATACAACAAAAAATATATCATTCCTTTAGCTCTTCACAGTTTTTAATATTTTTCGCGAAATCACGATAACTGACAAAATTTTAACGTTCGGTCAACTTTGACTCGACCCGAAATGATCGAAAAACACATCCGTAAGCCATAATTATTACATTCGAGTAACAATCAATCATTTACCTTCATTTTGCAACAAACAGAAAGTCTCTAGCACAATATGTAGATTTTGGTGAATTTTTGAAAAAAAAAATTTTCCTTAAGCTCCTGCGGACTCTGCTGAAAATCCTGTCATTTCTTGCGTCAGCTTGCCGTAATTTTTTCGCCATTTCATATTATTCGTTACATAAAGTGTTATACATCAAAATGTGTGAAATTTCATGTAGAATACAACAAAAAATATATCATTCCTTTAGCTCTTCACAGTTTTTTTATATTTACATCGAAATAACGATAAATAGAAAAAATCAACCTTCGGTCAACTTTAAGTCGATTGAAATGGTTAAAAAAAATTTCCTTCATTTTGGCACAATTGGAAAGTCTCTAGCACAATATTTTGATTTTTGGTGAATTTTTTAAAAAAACTTTTTTTTACGTCCGCCCGTTCACGAATTCATGCATCATTTTGTGATAATATTTTCTCTGTGTTGCTTTAATCGTTTTACAATCTGTTATATACCAAAATCATTTGCAATTTAGTGTACAATACAACTAAAAAAATTAACTCATTAGCTTCAACCGTTTTTCCTTACAGCACGATTTATATACAATTATATACAAGTTTTTTTTTTTTTTCTTCGCTGTCATATATTCCAATGTTTATATATGATAATGATATTTTTTTAATTTCTGATGGTTGCATACTAAACTTCAGGCAATGAGAAAAAAGGAGCCAAAAATGAACTCTTAATCTTGAAAACTAAGCGCTGTGATTTTTGAAAAAACTTTTTTTCCGCTTCGGCGCTACCTCTCGGAGGCCGCCGGCATACGGGAGACGTTTTTGAAAATAGGGCTTTGGCGTTAAAGGGTTAACATGGTTGTTGACGTCAGCTTTCATTTGATTTAATATAATTCGCTGAATTGTTTTCATTGCTGTTGGTGAAGTATTCTTTGTCTTGGTAGCAATTGCACTAATTGCATTAGCTTATTTAGCTTGGACTTTTTATTAGCTTATTTAGCTTGGACTTTTGCCTTTTATTACGATGTCTGACTCTAGTTCTGCTAGCAGTAGGTTTTGCAGCAAAGGCTGTAATACCAGACTTGCTTCAATCAGTTATTACTCTCATACCATTTGTTTTCATCAGTCATGACTTGTGATGAATGCAAAGAATGGGATCGGGGAAAATGGAAAACTTTTAACTAGTTATTTAGATAAACTTGAGAAAACAGATGAAGGAGAGCAACTTGAGAAAAACAGATGAATGAGAGCAGCTGCTAAGGTCGAAGCTAAGAACTCAGTTAGTCAGGGTTCTCCTGTTTTGCATGCCCTTCCGACTCCTGTAACTGCATTTTCCCCTATCACCAGTCCACCAACTTTACCTGTGACTCCATTATCCAACTTCCAACCTTCCGAACCCAATGCCATCGCCAGTCTGGAAGCCAGAATGGACCAGAAATTTGGCGTTTTAGTTAATACTGTAACCCAAATAGGGGCTTCAGTGAGGGGACTTGGATAAGTTTAGTGCCAGTGATCTCGGTGCAAGTGTTGTATCAGTGGAGGAGGTGGCCACTCGTCCCACAGATGCTCCTAGATTAAGGTCCCTGTCAAACTCCCCTAAGCCTGGGAGGAGGCAAACAGTAATCCCTAGTGAGGTCGGTGGGGTTTGCCCACAGGTAGTCGCCCCCTCAATTAAGCCTGTTGTTCGAGATTCCCAGGACTTCGGCCGACAGCCACTGGAAAGGTGTCCATATCGGAGTTCGTGCCCTTTCATCGAGTCTGATTTTCCGATCCCGTGCAAGCGGAACAGAGATTGGGATCAGAGTCCCAAACCTTCATGTAGTTTTTGGGATGATCCATCTAATGTGTCCCCACAGTGTTTGGGTCAGACTGTCAGTTTTTGTCGCCCAAGTGGGTTTCCAAGAAATACATAGACCGTGCTTCAGGACCTAAGGGATCTGGCATCCAATGGGATCCAAGGGATCCAGTTTAGTGGGATCTGGAGGATCCAAGTATTTAGTGGGATCAGAAGGACCAGGCATTTAGTGGGATCTGAGGGATCCAGATATTTAGTGGGATCTGAGGGATCCAAACATCCATCGGGATCCGAGGGATCCATCCATCCAATGGGATCCGAGGGATCCATTCATCCAATGAGATCCGAGGGATCCATTCATCTAGTGGGATCTGCAGGATCCAAGTGTTCAGTGGGATCTAAAGGATCCAATGTGCCTGTGGAACCAGATCAACACGTAGTTCTTGCGTGGTCGTCAGTGTGCGATCACTCCCCTTCCGAGCTGGCGCCAAATTCATCCAGGTATCTAGTGCCACACTCCACTTCTCGTTCTGTTCAGGAACCTTCTCTGGAACCAATCCAGTGACACTTAGACAGCATTCTAGATCTGTTATGCAAACCGACAAGGACTCACGAGTCCAAAGATTTAACTCTCTCACCCATTTCGTCTGTAGAAGAGGACGTAGACCAGGATCAGCCTTCTTCAGCCTACGCTTCCCTTTTGAAGTACTTCTTGTTTTGCTTCCCGACTTCTTTTTGCCAGCGACTCCATCTTCGCCGAGTTCAGGTCTTATGATGAGACAGCCTGCAGAAGCTTCTAGGCTGCTTAAGATGGTTCTATTGTCATCTTCAAAGAAAGCTCTGCCAGGCATTGAGAGCTGGCTGACAGAAAGAGGGATATGGGGAAAGCAGTATTCTGCGCTCCTCCTTCTCGTTTATCTAAGGGGAGATAGAGTAAAACCTCTTATTCGTGGGGGATGCGTACCACACACACACACACACACACACACACACCGTGAATAGCTAAAACCGTGAATACTTAGAACCCTTCTAAAAACACTTAGAACTGCTTATTTTGGTAGTTCAAACACACAAAAGAAAACTAAAAATACTTATACAGGTATTATCCTGCTTACAATGGGGGTTAATTCCAAAAAACCCATCGTTTGTTGGAAAAAACGTATCTCGAATATAGCCTAGTCTACACTAGGGTATTCAGTACCATGTATACATATATGGTAGCCTAGCCTATACTATAAAGTATACTCTATACGTACATGGTATAGTAATTATAAATATCAGCTAATTCTGGAGGTTCATGCAGATTGACTTATGATAATTCAATACAAAGGGAAATTGAATAACATACAAGAATTAGCTTAGCCTACACTATGGTATATTGTATACATATATGGTAGCCTGGCCTACATTATACTTTACTCTATATTTGCATAACATATTATTCAAACATCAGCATAACAAATATGCATCTTTTCCATGGATCTTTAAAATGTTATTCCTTATTTCACTGTATCCAATAATATTGTATATATTCTTATATTGCTTTTGTATTATAAATTGCGATTATAGTGATGAATGTTTTGGTTTGGAAATTGATTATGCAGTAAGTTTATTTTGCCATATTTAACTTTGTTCAGAGAGCTTTTCTTGCTTCTAGTTAGTGTAAATGAATCTCTAGATACTTTATTCATATGGGACAGCGTTATTTTTCGTTATACGAAGTGTTTTTAAGTCTAAATATAACTTAAATATGTCTCGTTGTTAAATTAATTTAGCTATTTTTTTCATTAATAGATGACGGCCATTTGGGGGCATTCGTTTCGTGTAAAAAAATCAAGATTTCGTTCGCTATTCACTTGATTTCATCATAATACGAGCTTTACATATTTATTGTTTATTGGTGTAAAAATAGCAGTAATGTGTTCTTTCATGCCTAGTAGTTTTGATTAAAATACTTTCTCTCCAATTTTAATTACGGTCAATTTTCATCCATGTTGCCGATGCACGATAATTTATAGTCTTTAGCAGCTTGAACATTGTTTTCTCAGCTTCAGCTACAGCTTGCAGCCTACATTTAGCCGTATATTTCCTTGGCCATCTTTAATCCATACTGAGTAAGGGTATATTGTACAAATCTATATTGTACAAATATATCAATCCTATTCTAATTAACTTCATTTGTACTATGACTTTGGTAATTGTTTATTATCGTACGATGGTTGAAATACAAGCAAAATGGCTGTTGTTTTCCAATTAGGTGATACGCAAAACAAGTTTCTCGTTCGGTTGTTTATGGCTGTACGCATTTACGCAAGAGTATACGTTACTAACTATACTTTTATCATTCTCTTTTACCTTTTTAACTAGAAGATGGGATAAAGAGATGGAGGAAAAGAAGGTGGTGTATTGTAATTTAGTCTCTCTTGCTGCCTTATTGTACGCTGCTGCCTGCGCTTGTGGGAGATTTAAAAATATTTTCTAAATATTGTCATGTCGGTATTAATTGCGTACCCCATTGCAAAATCGAATTATTGTAAGGCAAATTATCGTAACTAGAGCACTAGCCGAGTATTTTAATAGTTTTATCACAAAAAGTGCATTTAGTCATGAAAATGACATAAAAGTACAGTAATCAGTGAATATTTCTCAGTGAAAAATACTGTGAATGGGGGAATTTTCAGCGAATAATGGGTATATATGTTCCATAAAGAAATCCGTGAATAGGTGAGTCTGCGAATCGTGAGACCACGAATACGTGGGGTTTACTGTACTTGTCTTATGTTACTGGGGAAGTGCTGGCATTGGGAGTTTCTGCCTCCTCCCAAGAGGACTTCTTCAGTTTAATTGATTCGTCACGATCTGCTTTGTCCTCATTCAAGATCTTATTCATGACTTCAGAACTCGAGCATTTGACGAAGGATATCTTTAAGGTCTTTGAGACCATAAGTTTTCATGATTGGACTGTCGACGCCTTAGCAAAGAAAATAGAAGACTGTGCCTCTCTCCAAGATAACTTCGCTACAGACTGGCTGGGAGTGCTCTCATGCGCGGATAAGGTGATCAGGGATGGATCCCAGGAACTGGCAGCCTTGTTCACGTTGGGAATACTTAAGAAGCGAGAGCAGTGGTGTTCATTCACTTCGAAAGGGGTCACTCCGTCCCAGAGATCCGCACTTCATTTTGCTCCTTTAGATCAGCAGTCTTTTTCCCAGCACTACAGTAGAACATTGCAACGGAGCTGTAAAAGAAATCCACTCAAGACTTGTTGTCTCAGTCCACCAAACGTCCGAAGGAGTCTGGACGTTTCTTCATCTTCCTCCTCGTTTGCACCTAGAATGGTTTCACCTCCACAGCAAGCATTTGGAGCAGTAGAGGTATATTCCAGCCCCATTCCCAATCGTATTCTAGATCCGTTTGACCAATCAAGAAATCAGCAAGCAAACCTTCCTCTCACAGGTGAGGATACTATCCTCTGTAAACCAGTAGGGGCCAGGCTTCTACATTTTTGGAGAAAGTGGGAGGACAGAAATGTAGAACCCTGGGTTTTAGAGGTGATAAGAGAATGATATTCCATCCTATTCAGGGAGAAACCTCCCTTAGTGTCCTCTCCTATCAACTTGGTGGCCTACTCTTGAGGCTCAGAGAGGTATTTGGCCCTGTCATAAGAAGTATCGTCCCTGCTCACCTTGCTGCAAAGCTCCTACTGATACTTTGTCAGCATTTGGATTACTCCTCCACTGCGAAGTTCCCACTTTAATAAAGGTGATCCTGGCTATATACCACCACGCCGCTACAAGGTTGAGATGAGCGCTGACCAGAGGCAGTATCTACCTGCAGCAGCTCTCTCACCAGGTAAGGAAACAACAAAGCATTGTATCAATGCTAGCCTGTTTTCTGTTCTCAAATTTATTAGCTTTTTTAGTGTTTTGGGGTACAATATGTCCATGAATCCCCACTGCCTGTCAGTGTGGATTCAGCCAAGTAATTACTGGGTAAGTTATATAAAAATTACATTTTTTAATAAAATAAAGATTTATATATACAATACTTACCCAGTAATTATGAACGGAGCCCGCCCTCCTCCCCTCACATGGACATTTAAGCATAAACAAATGGTAGCCCTTGGCTGAGTTTTTCCTTTTCTACCCCGAAAGTGGGCGGGGCTAGTCACCTACATAAACAAAAGGTATCGCTACCGCAAATTTCAAAATTTAAGCTGCCTTGCGAGTAGAGACTCTTAGCTAAGTAATTACTGGGTAAGCATATGTAAAACTTTATTTTTTTTTTATAAAAGCGTCATATTTACAAAACCTTCATAATTAGTGGCCATACCAGACTATAGATTTCAGTGTACTGTGTATTGGATTTCTACAGCATCAGACATGATGGTAGTGAATAATAGGTCAAAGATAATGCAGTACAAAGAAATGTGTAATAAATTTTAAAACTATGAAATTTGCAACTTTGCAGTTTTGTTAAGAATAAAGCCTGTAGATGTAGGTAATTGATCCGATTCTAGATTTTTTCAGTTGAATTTCTACATAGTAACTGTATCACTGTAAAAACTAGAAATAAATAAGTAAATAGTTGTTATTTTTTTATTAAGGTCTTTAAGAAAGACATTCTTTTAGAAGCCTTCGTACTTGTGCAAATTGTAACATGCTTAGGATTTTAGTAAAATTTAAACATTTTACTTTCAGTTTGTAAAAACTGATAAACATGGATGTACAGTATAGCACCATCATAACAGGTTACATTATACAGTACTATAGGTATTTTGAAGACAAGATTATATTAGGGAAACACACTCAGGTTCACAGAGTTTTCAGTTAGTGTTTAGGTTGCATAAGAATGTTATCAGTTCTGTAGAGAGAGAAGAGAATGGATATAGTTATATGGAATGCATAACAATTTCAACCATTTGTCTATATTGTAAAATGTTGTTAATATATTACAGCCATTTTGTGATCTCTGTCAAACTGAAATGACTTGAAGAGCAATTGTCCAATAACTGGTTTACATATGGGAGAAGAATTAAGAAACCCTGCTCTCTGTAGAGAAACTCAAAAGATGCATGATCTTGTTACTTAAACTTTTTGGGACTAATTTGGATGCTACATGTCAGTTTTTCCTAATTCTTTTTTTTTCTATCATAATGAGGATTTATTAAAAAAAAATTGTAACATTTAATAGCAGAAGAAAAACTTTTTATTTTCTTTGTAGGAGTGTTTGCCCTTTTGAATGCAGTTGCTGTGTTGAAATATCTTCAAAGTGTAATGACACAAGCAGAATTCAGGCACTTCTTCATTGTTGCTGCGGGTACTGCTGCTGGTCTCGTCTTCCTTGTGGTTGTGGGTCTAACATGGATGGGAGTTGTTGCACCATGGAGTGGCAGGTTAGTTCAACCATAGTTCCTTATTAGGAAGTTGTTGTGTAGTTTAACCATATGAGTTTGTGGACATCAAAAGTGTTGCATCTAATAGTAACAGAACTCAGACTGTTGTACAGTACTATATATTTGTTGTGAAATATGTGGATAAAACTAGTAAAGTTGGTAGATATGAACAGAGATGTTAGATGTTTGCATATATTTGATACTTAAACAGAAAAATATATTTCTACCTTTTCAGATTCTACTCATTATGGGATACAGGATATGCCAAAATACACATTCCTATTATTGCCTCTGTGTCAGAGCATCAACCTACCACATGGTTCAGCTTTTTCTTCGACCTTCACATTCTTGTTGCAACGTTCCCTGTTGGACTGTGGTACTGCATCAAGAATATAAATGACGAAAGAGTATTTAGTAAGTATTGCAGTATAATTTGTTAAATAATCTTAAGTACTGCCTTCTGTCAATTTTTGCACTTCAATTTATTTATGTTGCAGATTCAAAATTATAAGAAAATGGTATTGCTTGTAATTAGATTTTCCTTGTAAGGAGATGTGTGGGATTACATTCCTAAGGAAATAAAAATACTTCACTTTTCTTTGTAATACTATTAGCTGTAAATTGTTTCACTTGCATCTTGGTCCTGCAGAGGGGTTCATATGTGAAGCTCTCCCTTGTGCTGGAATGTACTAATTTTGTTGGTTCTCTTCCCATACGCTTTTGTCTGTACTTTAGTTGTTCCTGTTAAAAGTTAAGCACTATAAAGTTTTTAGATTTCATTGCCATTTTTAATGCTTCTATTTATTACTCTTTTCTTTTATATTGACAGTTGTATTATTTGCGGTTAGTGCTGTCTACTTTGCTGGTGTTATGGTGAGGCTGATGTTAACACTCACGCCTGTTGTTTGTGTCCTGGGCGGCATTGCCTTCTCTCAACTTTTTGAAGTTTATCTCAAGGTAATCAGCAATTTGAATGTTATGTGTTAATGTGTATTTTCCTCAGTACAACACTCTTGTTTGTCACAAGTGTTTCACAGGTTCAGTAAACAGTACATATTAAGGTTTTTCTTACTCAGTTTTTAGTTATTTGAAAGTTCCAAGCAGTTCGACCCATGTTAGATAAAAATTAAACAGATTATTTTATATTTCATGTATTCTTCAACTGTCAAGTTTAGTTTTTAATGTCAATATGGGTTTTTCCACCACCATTTGCCATAGGTCTGTTTGTGAGTACATGCATGTATGCGACCATTCTAAAAGAAACAGAGATGAATAAGTGATGTGACAGAGCGTAAGTGTTATGAAGTGTCTTTCCATTGCAATTCTTTTCAAAAGTAGAGCTTTCTAGTAGATGTGAAAGCCATTACTATATAATTATGTGAAAGGCTTGAGTCACAACAATTCATTATGTTGAAATTCTATACTTGCCGTAAAGTCTGAAGGTGTTCTATTCCCTATCCCATGTTTTACAAGAAAACCATAAATTTTATCAAGTGGAATGAGGAAAAAGAAAAATTATGTGTAAACAGCATTATGGAAAAATTATTCGTAAACAGCATGATGTACTATCACCAACAGTAGTAAAGTAAGACTTTTCATTAGATTTTATTCATTGAATTTCCCATTTATTTTTACCAGAAATGTACAGTATCACTAGATTTACTCTAGAATGTAAACCATATAAGTACGAAGTAATTGGAATTGCTCAGATGGATTTGTTCTTGGAGGTTTGGATTTCTGGTTTAGGTACTCTGCATCACAACAACAAGATTTATTCATTTTCGTCTATGAACAGAATTATTATTTCACCGTCAAACATGGTAATGGTAATTGCCCTACTTTCTACAAATACATGTTGGAATTTCAAAGTTTTAAAAGTGAGCTGGCTTCAATAGCAGTAAATTTTGTGAAGACGAAGGTAGGTTGAACGAATCTAGTTAAATCCACAAGAGTGTTCTCTGTGATGTGAGGAGCTTGAGAACTTCGGGTGGGCAGGAAAACACAAGTTACTGAATGTTACTTGACACAGACTGTCACACTTCACAGACCTTGATGCTGACATGGATTGAATGCTAGCTGTGTACAAAGCTACTTGTTTAAAAATGAAATCTTTGTCAAGGTTGTAGTCTTTTAGCTTAAGAATTCTTACTGAGCTCCCATGTTCCCATTCCAAACAGTTTGGAGTTAGCCTATACAGGTAGCCCAGCTGCATTACTTGTTGTGGAACTAAAAGATCTCCCAGTACATTAGCATTTATTTTGCATGATAAAAACTTTCATTGCCTGTGCAGTAGATCTCATGTTATTCATGGCATTAAATATTTTTTACCTTACACAACTTTTTTCAAGAATGTTTTGTCAATTAAAATCTTTTATTTGGGATGAAACTTACCTACTGTTAAAGGTAACTTATATCTGAGTGCCGAAAAGCGAGTCGGGTGACTGTCTAGTACACATGTTCTCTGCTAGGTGTGTCTTGAGTGTTTTGGCTCTTGCCAGAGTTCTCTTTGCCACCATTGTGTATAGGCACTTATTGGTATTTCATGGTTTGGGCTGTTTGCTGCCTAAAGCACAGTACTGTCATTTATTTTTCTTAGGATGCCTAAGAACAACAGGTTCTGTAGTAATGATTACTGTGTTAGCAGGATGTTGGTTTTTTGAGGTAGGTGGACATAATGTTTGCTCTGGCTACAGGGTTTTAAAGTGTGATCTTAAGAATAGAACTGAGGAATGGAGTTTTCAAAGGACTTATGCTTAAGTTTGTTAGTATTGAAAGAGAAAGAAAGCAGGTGTATTGCAAAAGCCAATAGTTAGGTCAAGTAACAAATCTGTCATTTCTTCCCCTTCTAAACCCTTTGTTAGCCGAACCGGTTGAGCTTCAGACTGTCGCTCGATGGACCGGAGTTCAATTCCCGCGGCCGGCTGATGAAGAGTTAGAGGAATGTATTTCTGGTGATAGAAATTCATTTCTCGCTATAATGTGGTTCGGATTCCACAATAAGCTGTAGGTCCCGTTGCTAAGTAACCAATTGGTTCTTAGCCACGTAAAATAAGTCTAATCCTTCGGGCCAGCCCTAGGAGAGCTGTTAATCAGCTCAGTGGTCTGGTAAAACTAAGGTATACTTACTTTTCTTCCCCTTCTCCAGGTTCTTCGTTTCATCTGTAGCTTTCCTTACTCAGTCTATGGCTTTTTCCCCTGATAATAATTTAGCTAGTACAGTACTGTATTGAGACTTCCCTTTTATCTCTGCCTTCCACTTCCCTTCTGGTTCAGGGAAATAGTATTAAGAAGTTAGAACAGGACTTTCAACTTAACCTTATTTTAGTCAGTAAAATTTTGTCTGAATTTATGTTAGGGAACCGTTCCAGGTTCCTCCATAGTGTGCAATCATTTTTGCCTACCCCTGTAAGAGGTAAATGGTTGGTGCCTTCGCCCGTCTGTAGCCCAAGCCTAGGACTGCCCTGTGACATTTGGAGGAGTCCGCTGCCAGGGAACTGAGTTGGTTCTTGGGGCAATATGGTTCTGTGCCCTCTGTCACCTGCCTGTTGTTTTATTTGGCTGCTTGGTTGTGCTTTGTCTTCTTTACTTAGCTGACTTGTATCAACTCAGGTGAGCCACTTCAGACTGTGTTTTCCTCAGTCTCCTTCTTCATTGAGTTGTGTATTCATTACAGGTAGTTGGCTGTTGTCGCCTGCTGTTTCCCCAACTTCCTTTGGCGGAAGAAGAGATAATTGGAGGAATCTCCTCCATTTTTATGGCATTAGCTCAGTGCACCTCAAGCAGTGCACTGTAGGCATTACTTAAGGTTCTTTGCAGCGTCCCTTCAGCCCTTAGCTACAACCCCTTTCATTCCTATTACTGTACCTCCATTCATATTCTCTTTCTAACATCTTACTTTCCACCCTTTCCTCACAATTTATTCATAATGCAACTGTGCTGCGCTGAATAATCCTGATGGGTTCCAGCACTTGGTCTTCATGACCTAAATTTCATAATCAATCAATAATGTAACTGCGAGGTTTCCCTCCTGTTACACCTTGTAAACCTTTTCACTTTCAATTTCCGTTTAAGCGCTGAATGACCTCATAGGTCCAGTGCTTGGCCTTGGGCCTAAATTCTGTATTCTATCTATAATATATTCTGTCTATCTATGTACGGCATTTGCTGGAGCTTTGTCCTTTGCTTTATCCTCTTTCATTGAAGGAAATAGACTATGCAGAGAATAGGTCTCTGTTATCTTTGAGTATTTAGGCACCCAGTAAGTATTTGAAGAAACCCAAGCTATTCCTTCAGTTAAAATGCATTTTGTATGTTGTCTCATGCTCTGGTGCACAAAGCTTTTGAAGTCTGCAGCTCTTGTCTTCCTTTTTTTAAAGTTACTGAGGGCCATCTCTTAGATGCAGGTGCTTTACCGCCTTCGGTCAGAGATTCTGTTGTCTTTGCTTGTCTTTTTCCTTTGAAGAGGCATACTTCTGAGACTGACCAAGTGTTTTGGACATGCTGAGATGGAGTTTGTTGTCCAGGTCTCTGTTTAAATTGTTGAACTTTTATCTTTTACTGATTGCTTCTTCTCTGTGCCAGCATAGAAAGGTTGTGCTGTCAGTTAAAGAGTGTTTGTGGTGCCAGCTTAGAGAGTGTGTGGCGCCCACGAAGAGAGTTTGTGGCGTCAGCAGGATTTTAGCAAGGAAGCATCTTAGAGTTTTTGACTTGTGTGGTCAAGGCCTTTTCTGACACTACAGGTGAATGTTCTCATGCTTTTAGTAACTCAGTTTTGAAGAAGTGAGAACAGTTATACAGTACTCCTATATGTCATCAAAGGTTCTTCCTACACAGGAGATGGCAGCTGTTTTAGTTTCTCCTTCAGGTCACCTTCTAAGCCTGACTCTCTTTAAGGTGATAAGGGAGGACATTTTGGTAGAAAGTCGTACCTCTTTCTCACAGGTCTTTTTTTTACCTTTTGGGGATCTGTTCATCCCTCTGGTTCTGGTAGGAGGCCAATTGCAGGCCTTCTGGTATGTTGGAAGAGCCTCAGGAGCAGAACTTACAGGTGGTAGAGATACCGAAGGAGACTCATGATTCCTTTTGGGTTTCCCCTCCACTAGTGTTGTCTCATAGAGCCATTGCTTCACATCTTCTCCAGCAGAAGTATCTCAATCTTCAGCGGGAGTTTGTAATTAGAGAAGAATTCAATGGAGCAGGTATCGGTAATTCACTGGGATTTTATCTCCATAAGCAACTGGAGGTTGGTGTCCAGTTTTGGATGCACAGAGACTGAACAACTTTAAGCATCTATCCCCATTCTTCATGGTTTTTCCTGCGTGGTTTTAGTAACTTTACAATAGAATGATTGGATGATTCAGTGGACATGCAGAATGCATTTTCCTCGTACCAATAGATCCTCAGTTATACAAGTTCCTTTGATTTCTATTTGGAAGGTATCCTTATTTAAGGTGCTTTTTTTTTTTGTTGCCTGTAGGGGGATGGTGTTGTCTTTTAGGAACAAAAATTCTCTCTTTACTGAGTTGACTGGTTCATGTTGGCCAACGCTGTTGATGGTATTCTGAAGGCGAAGGATCTGTTGCTTCATCTGGCTCAGTCCATTCTTTATCAGGGGAAGAGGGTAGACACAGTTTGCAGGCTTTTCTGTCAGAAAACAAACAGACTTCTCAAAGATTTTTTGCCCTTAAGGAAGCTTCATACACAGAAATGGCTTTCTCCATTAGGAAACATGGCCTCACTGGAGAATTTGTCAGAATAATCAGGCACATTTACATTGTAGTCTCAGCATAGCAGATTGCTATTTAAACAAATGTTCAATAAACTTTTAAGTAAATAGGACCATTATTGTTGCCAGGCTCTGTAGGAGGGATGCTGAAACTACCAGATAACCAGTTTTTTCTTGAACCTACATCCTGGTTTTGTTGTTTCCACCTCTGTCTCTGTGACACAGACTTACAATACACCATAGAATGGTTAACACCACCTGGTAAATCTTGCAGAGATGTTAGGGTGGTGGAAAGACTTGATAATTCCTGGTAGGTGTATACCTAAGAGCTCGAACTCTTGGCTATATGGGGGAGTTTTTACAGTGCAAACATCTGGTCAGAAACTAAGTCATAGTGGAAATACTGCTTCTGATTCTATCCTTAATCAAGTGGAGAAACAAAATTTGCCTTGTATCAGAAGCAGTGGCTTGTGTATTGCTCTGGGTGCCATTCTAGCGAAATTTTCAACACCCGTACCCCTGTAGACATCAAAGTTTCCATGTCTAAAGTTTCTCCGCTCTTGTAGATATATTAAGAGTCTTTCGCTGTCTACATACAAAGTTATAGTTCATGCTTTCCTTGGTATTGCTCCATGTGCAATTGGATCTGGCTAATGATCAGCACCTTAAGTTGTTGAGATCAGTTGATATTGAAGCCCCTAGAACTCAGTATCAATCTCTATCAGGAATTTAGATGTATTTCTGAAATTTTATCTGTAGGTCCTTTTGAGAATCTGGAATGAGTTTCATTGAAGTGTTTACTAAGAAACTCTGTTAGCACTATCAGTAGTTAAGAGAGTAAGTTTATTGCAAGCATTCTCTGTAAGGCTGTTGTAGAGGGAATACAGTTTTATCTTTTTTGCCCTAGGCTAAGTTTTTCCGAAAACTTGAAGAATTCCAAATATAACCTCTTTGATGGGGAAAGAAGAGTAAATACTTCTTTGTCCTGTTAGGACAATTAAAATTTATTTAAATAGGTTAAGCCTTGGTGAGGCAAAGTTAGCGTTTTGTTTTGTGATTTTAGAAAACCTAGAATGTCATTGTCAAAGAACATGATGTCTGCTGTGATGTATTTGATCATAATAGCAGATGAGAAAATAGTTTTGTACCTTTTACCTTTATTGAAGGTAAACATTCATAATGGAAGAGCAGTTGTGACTTCATTTAGTTTTATGACAAATTTTTTGCTTGGGCATGTGATTAATGTAGAGCAGTAGAAGTGAAGTTAAGTTTTTGCTGCTCACTACCTTAAGTATGCAGAACTGGGTCCAAAAACAGAAGATCGTTAGTCTACTGCTAGTAGTGGGTCAAGTCTTTAATTGAACTGGAGAAAGAGCAGTCTTTTAAGCTCTATTTCAAATCTCGGGTTGTTGATATCTGAGAAACATGAAATTACATATATTGTATAGGAGCGTACCTTTATATCCTAAAGATAATAAATTTTAGGTGACACTCATTTTTGGGGCTATTGGACCCAGGCACAGGGGTCCCTTCACACCACTTCTGTTTCATTCTAGTTGAACTGAAACAGTTTTCTTTACAAGGCTGCTCTTCGCTGCACACATACGAGAGCCTCGCTCCCTGAATGGAATCCAACTTCTGGTGCCATAAAGATACAGAAAGGATTCCAGATCAGGTAAAAATGTTTTAAGTCTCATGCAAAAAACCCACCATCCTCTTCCCAATGTGGGAATCAGCTATCTTTACCAGTAGGTAATATTCATCCTAAATTATATAAATTTTCATGATAAAATTTATTGATTGGACACTTCCCTACTATTAAAGTAGACCCTTACCAACTTCCTTGCTACTTAGTAGGGTGTCAAGGAGAATTCTGACAAGAGCTAAAAACTTTCGAAACACCTGGTGGAGAACAGGTGTACAAGACAATCATCCAGGGTCAGCCATTCAATCTTTAATTTGAATGCCAACTCACCTATCAGAGCGGAGATATAATCTATCTTTAACAGTAGAGAAGTCTCTAAATAATAAATTTCATAAAAATTTATATTCACAAAAGTAGAGACTAAAACAAGAAAGTAAGAGTATCCAAAGCCAAAGGTTGAACTTTTCCACCTTCTCTTTACTAGTTTTGAATGTTACAGCAGCTGTTGAACCCAAATCGAGACTAAAGTGTAAATTTCATATAAGATTAATTTGAATAGAATGATCACATCAGATTTTATGTAGTATAGTAAAGCATGATCTTGGCAGTCCTACCACCTGTTGTCCAAGGGAATCTGTGCTCCAACTTGTCACTCTCCACCCCTTTTCCCATCAGAAGTCCACCACAAGTTCTCTCTCTCTCTCTCTCTCTTCTTTCTCTCTCTCTCTCTCTCTCTCTCTCTCAGGGTGTACACCACCTGTTGTCAAGGAATCTGTGCTCCAACTTGTAACTCTCACCCCTTTTCCCATCAGACAAAATTTAAAACTTCTCTTCTGATATCTCTCTCTTTGATGACTTGCCTATCAAAACAGAAAAAGAATTCTTGCTTTAAAACATGTGTTTAAAAATGTTGTAAGTAACTGTTATGAAAAAGGGATTTTGACAGAGGAAAATCTATTTCTGAGAAAGGTCCCGTGTCACCCGGTGAAATTCCATTACAGCACGAATTTCTAGGTATAACCTTGCTAGATATACCAGAGAAAAAGAGCTTTCAGGAAAGCTGGGGTTACTACCCCCAGTCGACCGTCTTCTAGGAAGACGTCGGTATAAGAAGGGTGAGTGAAATACCACTACCACGGAAACCTACTCGAAAGATCTCTCCTTATCAAAACCCCCGGAACAGAGCGGTGAGCCGTTACAGCCCCACACCAAACACCCGCCAGGACGGCGACACCAGCGCCACCTACTTCATTCCATGCTAGCACTAACCCCAGACTTGGCATGTGCAAAGAGGGAGGGGAGTACTAGGTAATTCAGGGAGGGTCACCGGGTGACACGGGACCTTCCTCAGAAATAGATTTTCCTCTGTCAAAATCCCTTTTCTGAGTCCAGTCCCGTGTCAGCCGGTGAAATCGTGATAGAGAATCATGCCAAGGCTGCAACTACTGGAAAAAAACATGGAGGGATAATCTGAAGAAAAAGCAAAGTTTTACCAAAATAATTTTAATTAAACAATCTCTTCCGTGAGCAAGAACACTAAGACTAAGGCATACTAAATCTAAGGCACATTAAAAAACTTAATACTATGAAACATGGGCCTAGGTCCCACTTACACGACGGGGAAAAACCCCAAAACCTTAAAATTACTTAAAGCAAAGTGAAACATGAAAATGTGCACAAAATAACTGCAAATATAACCTTAATACTATACACGTAAACTTAGGCTAAACACGTAAGAGACAAAATCAATCAACATTAATATATACATTCATCTGGGGTACATGGAGCCAAATAAAACTGTCCAGTACCCCACAAGAAAAAAACAATCATGGCATTTCAGATTACAGTTTTTCCATCAACAAGATACAAAAACATCAATATGAGGAGCCAGGCAGTGAGGCATAATCAACCAGGAGAATAAGCAGAAAAGTAAATGAGGCAGGCGGGCGGGGAAAAGGAAAGGACAAGGATATGATTAATTAAGGTGGGGAGATGACACTTCCCACAGCTATGGTAGAAAATTTCAGGGCTTGACGTTTTTAAATAGTGGCGTTTAAACACTAGAGGTGATTTCCAACCCGTAAATTTAGATAACTCTGAAAAGTCCATATTATGAAAGTAATTAATGGAAGTAGCAACTGCTCGAATATCATGAACCTTGGGAACTGAATCTGGGTTGGCCTGTTTAATGAAATATAGAATTTGTTGTCTTATAGCATTTAGTGAAAGAGTACCACCTTTCTCCCTGATAAAAAGAGGACCCGACTTACTCTGTGGAGTTCTTAAGGTAAGATTTAAGTGTATAAACTGGACATAAAGACTGGTCTTGAGGAAGGGGCACCACCTTCCAAGGAGACCACCTGTCCTGTGGGTCTTCGTTCTTAGCTAAAAATCTAGGGTCAGGGGAAGGAGGACCTCTCAGATGGGAGGAAGTTCACAAAATTATCACCTCTAGTGAGAGCCGACAGCTCTGAGATTCTAGCACCTGAAGCCAAGCTAATCAAAAATAAAGTCTTCCTTAACAGATCCTGATAAGAGCAATGAAAGTTATCCATCTCTGATGCTAACTTAGGACGTCATTGAGAAACCACGTAACAGACTGTGGGCGTGATACTGGTCTCAGACGAGCGCATGCTCTGGGGATAGATGAAAAGTAAGAATCTGTAAGGTCAATTTTAAAAACCGTAAAGAAATACTTTCTTTAATGCTGACTTGATTGTAGTAATAGTGGCGGAGCTAAGGCCTTTCTCAAACAATGATCTAAAGAAGGAAACTCCTAAATTAGCTGTCATGATTTTGGCTTCAGATGCTTTTAGGAAGGAGGCTAATTTTTGACTGCTGAATCATATTGTCTAATAGTAGAATCTCTTTTATCTGATTCTAAAAACAGAGTGTTGACAGGGTCAATGTTCGCTCCTTTTGGGCTGCGAATTTTATAAAGTCCATAAAACTAGGGCATTCTGAATTCTTGAGAAGCTGACACAGTCTTGGTTTGTACTGTCTGAGTCAGAATGGGCTTGGGAATCCGAAGACTCCGTAATCCCAGTTCCTGAAGAAGAGGGAACAATTGCTCTTGGCCAATAGGGGCTACTAGGGCTAATTGACCTTTGAATGTCCTGAGTTTGTGTAAAACTTTCAGCAGTAAATTTATTGGGGGAAAAGATAAATCTTCTCCCAATTGTTCCAATCTACTGTCATTGCGTCTATGGCGACGCCTGAGGGTCCAGGTTGGGAGCCACATAACAGGGGAGCTTGAAGTTGCTCTCCGTTGCGAACAGATCCACTTGGAGGCCCGGAACCCGGCGGCAAATCCATTTGAAAGATTCCACGTCCAGGGACCACTCCGTCTCAACGGAGTATTCCTGGACAGGAATCCGCCACCACGTTCCGTACCCCGCTAGGTGGGTGGCTGACAGGTGCCAGCCGTGCTTGTTCGCCAGGAGAAGATAGCAACCATTACTTGGTTTACTCGGCCTGATTTGGAGCCGCCCCTGTTGATGCAATGAACTACCACTGCGCTGTCAATACCAACCTGATATGAATCCGGTTGGGGCGGATTTTCTTCAGAGTTAGAAAGACCGCCATAGCTTCCAGGGTGTTTATATGGAACTGCTGAAACATTGTGGACCACGTTCCTTGTACTTTTGTTTTGGTGAATATCCCCCCCAGCCGCTTAGGAGAAGCGTCTGTGTGAACAACTAGTGCGGAGGGGAAATTGAAGCGGAACTGTATTGGACAGGCCCTTGACTGTGGTCCAAGGCGCAACCTTGTCTTTAAGATTTGAGGAATAGAGGAGACCTTGTCTCTGAGCTTGACATTGGCTCGACTCCGCCACACTCTGTTTATGTCTTTTAACTTTGCTTTTAATAGCAGGTCTGTCACTGAGGCAAACTGAAGAGACCCAAGGACCCTTTCTTGGGACCGGCGGGATGCTGATGGATTTTGAGAAATCTCCTGGTGAGAGATGCTATCTCTTTCCTCTTGGGAGGCGGAAGGGACAGCGTGTGAGATGACAGATCCCACTGGAGACCCAACCACTGAAACCGGGACTCGAGTCAGGCGGGACTTCTCTCTGTTCAGTTGAAAACCCAATGACTCCAGGAAATTGATGACTATGGGCGTGGCTTTCTGACACTCCCGGAACTGTTGGTGCCCAAATTATCCAATCGTCCAAATATGCTGCTAGGGATATCCCTTGACCGGAGTTGCTGTACTACCGTGTCCGCCAGCTTTGTGAATATCCTGGGCGCAATGTTCAGACCGAATGGCATGACCCTGAAGGAGTAGGCTTGATTCCCGAGTCTGAAACCGAGGAACTGAGAGAAGTTCCAACGCAACTGGGACGTGATAATAAGCGTCTGAAAGATCGATAGAGGTGGTGACGGCTCCACGCGAAGTAGAGTCCGTACCTGAGCTACCGTAAGCATCACGAAATTTGTCGCATTTTATGTAGAGATTTAGACGCCGACAGATCCAGGATCACTCTTTGCTGATCGGAGTCTTTTTTGGGAACAGTGAATAACCTGCCTTGAAACTTTAGGTGCCTTACTTTCTTTATTGCTCGTTTGTTGAGCAATTCTGTCACATAATCCTTTAGGATTGATGTGGGTGGCTGGTAAAACCTGGTTAGAGGAGGAGGGTTTTGATCCAGCTCCATCCTAGTCCTTTGGACACAATGCTGTGTGCCCAAGGGCTGAAGGTCCATTGGTCCCTGAACCAAAACAGGCGACCGCCTACCTGTGTTCTCTCAGTGGGAGGGAGCGGGTTTATTCCCCTACCACGTCCAGGTCTTCCCTTGGGGTGGTGTTGGGCTTTCCTCTATGAGGGGCTTTGCCTCTTCCTCCCTCCTTTGCAACCCTGTTAAGGCCGTGAAAATAACCACGGCCTTCATATGTGGGGTTGTATGCCGGTGAGGCCACATAGGAGGGTGCAGCTGGTTGGACCAGCACATACTGTTGGGGGTGAGCCTTTGAAGTGGAAGGCTGTGCCACTGCCGAGACCGGGGCGGCTTGGACTACCGCCTGATGGTGGGGCCTCTTATGCCTCCTGAACGCGTTTACCTCCTCTCGATTGGGGCCGGCCGATTCTGGGGTCTTACGCTTGTAGGCTGAAATACCCCAGCGAGAAGACTTTGGTTGGCCCGTGTAGCCTCAGCCATAACACTTGTGACCTCCTCTTCCGGGGAAGAGGTTAGGTCCCCAGATCGAGCTTTTCACGAGCTTGTTGGGCTCGTGGCGGATAGTCGGCGTCGGCAAAGATGAACTTCCTACATTCCAGTCTGGCCATGATGAATTCAGATAAGTCAGACTGGAAACCTGCCAGCAAGGACTTAGCCAAAACCTGGAAGAAGGGCTCGTCCGAGCAGGAGACGGCAGTAGCTTCAGTAAGGCATACGGAGTTCAAGGACCGGGCTAACTTAACCCGAGCATCAAACTCCGCTTTCAAAGAGCTTCCGGCAGCTTGGGAGCTGCTCGCTAAACTGCGTGGAAGCGCAGAGGGGTCCAGCTTCCCGACCGTGAAAGTGGACGGGCGTCTGTCCAGAACTCGTTACTTCCTGGGAATACCAGGAAGTAGGGTCTGTCTCCCTTAGCTGAGGTAACGGAATGCCCTCAAAACACGCTCGGGCCGTAGCCAGAGCGACTTTGTCCAAGCAAGGAGTGGGAAGGTTGTCTCCCAGGGTGAACATGGTGAAGTTCCCTTGAAAGGAGTCAACTTCGTGTTATCTGCCTGCCACTCCGTCCAGAGTGCGCGAGGAGAGCCGACTGAGCTTGGTCCCTAGGGATGATGACAGTCTCCTAGGAACCTTGTCTGACCGAATCCAGGCTTCCTCCGTGAGCCTCACGAAGCCTGGGTAAGGGGCAAGAGATCGGGGAAGAACTCCAATTCCTCCAACCGTCTCGTGCCAAGACCATCAAGTGTCAGCTTGCCATCATGTTGGATGGCCCGGAGAGCGAAACGCCAAGGGGTTTCCGACATCAACGCGGCGGGAGGTCCGCAGTGTCGGGGATAACATACTGTGGTTCGGCTGGGGTGGGTGAGCCATTCCCGCCAGTATGTTATCATGACTGGCCAACTTCTCCAGAATTTTGTTGAATCTCAATCTAGGTCCTCCGTGAAACGTTTATAAAGTTGGTTGGCAAAGGCCTCTGCATCCGAAAGCAGGTTGGCGAGGAGGGCTTGGTTTTGCAGCCCTCTTACTCGCGCTTTGCTGGAGGAACCAGACTTGCTCCCGGAGGCTACAGGTCCTGAGACCTTAGCCTTCGACGGGGAAGGGCAATGCCTTCTTGGAAGTCGAGGACTTGTAGCCCTTCGCCTTCCATGAAGTCTTCAACTTCAACTTGGGGATAGCAGATGGAGCTCTATCACCCAAGGAGGAAGACTTCACAAAACCTGTAAAGGAAGAAACAGATGAAGCAGGGGAGTCAAATAAAGGGGGCCCGCCCCAACAACCTCACCTACCTCACCACTTACCACCTGGTCCTGCTCTACAGCCATTGGTTCCAGGTCCAGATTAATGGCGGCAACATCCTCCGAGACCTCAGCGTGAGAGGATATCCGCTTGGGGTGGCTGGGTCTCATCCCGGATCTGCTGGATGATAGGGGTGGCCAGATCTTCAGGCACTGCTGCCGCCACCCGTGCGCCGGGTAGAGCAAGTCCCTCAACCTGGCGTCGAGGACGTAGGGGCTTCCCGACGGAACGTTCCTTCCAAACCCAGCCACCCAGGCCCGGAGGGATTCCAAGGCAGACTTCTTGGAAGTTTCGTCCGCCTGTAAGAAAACCAACAATTAGCTAAGAACGAAAACCATTCCGGGAACCTCATAAACAATGTATAATATAATATGAGGAGCATAAAGCAAGAGTAATGTAAAGACTGTCACTTACCAACTCATCCTGGACAGTTGTGCAGAGAGCAAAGCAAACCTCACAACCATCAGGGTGCCAAACAATCAGGTCATCCAGGCGGACCGCACAACCAGCGTGGGTCCGACAAACTACGTGACCGTAGGGTTGTTGGAGGGAGGCGGTGCACCCGGCTCCTCACAGCGAACAGTCTGTAAGTAAAAAGTACATGAACCTCCCCACCCTAAGCAAACTAAAGCTGGCGAGGCCGGGGAAATTCAACTGCAACCGGAATACTCCGGTGGAGAAGAACTCCCTATCATAAACTGGGCCAATAAGCTCTAAATTACACAGAGTGGAAGGTAGGATTCCAGACCCCGAGTACTCGGGAATGAAGGGAAGAGAGACCAGGAACTAACCATAAGGGCTGCCAGTAAAATAACGGCGAAGACCCTGGTATAGGACCGGACTCACGAATTTATATATATATAATGAATAAAGGAGAGTACTCCTGTAGATAACAGACTTATCTAAAAATAAAAAAAAATAACAAGTGATGGTAAGAACTGAAGAGGACGGAGGGATCCGTTCTCCTATATGAAAAAACCTTCCGCCCTTACTTCCCGCCGGAGAAACAAGACGGGTAAAATGCTCATATGTTCATAACATAGGGTGAAGCAATATATATATACCGTGTCAACGTAAACCCGGCGAGGGGAGACGAAGGAAACACTCGAACACGTTAGAGTAAACAAACCACCAACCCCAATACAGCGATGCTAGGAACAATATGGGAGGGAGCGAATCCCTCAACCAACAAGAGAAGTCCCTGAACTCGGAGAAACGCCATCTAGCGTCACCCGCACGAGTAGAGCAAGGCTGGAGAGGAGGAGGGGGAGGTGAGGTAGGAGGAGTAGGCTACCAGGAAGGAACAGAGACAGGAGAAGCTCACCCGCTCAACTGCACCATACCTCCCAGACCATGAATCTTGGAGGGGCAATATGACTGGAAGCAACCAACCCAAAGCCCGACTCCTACCTAGGCGAAGCCTAATATGGACCCTAACCTTAGTATAGGCTAGGGCGAGGAGTGTAAAAGGAAGGGGAAGCAACTGGGAGAGAAATTTTGTGCCGAGAACCAGCCGGGATCGAGAATGGCAGGCAAGGGGGCGACTAGCCTAGAGGAAACACATCCAAAGAACTCGATTCCCCAAATGGAGGAAGAGAACCAAGGGCTCACTCTGCCCACCAAAAACGATCCCGGAGGAAAACAGCAACAAAACTCCCTCAACCTGAACTCCCCACCCAGGGCAAAGGGGAAGGAAGCTAACAAGCCTACTCCACCAGATAACCAACACTCAAAAAAAACTAAAATGTGCTCAACAGAGAGCGTAGCCTACCACGGGGAAGCGGTTAGATCTGAGGCTGCCGCCAGCACCGAGTAAACCACTCAATAAAATAATAAAAACAATAAAATTAAAAATAAAACTACAAGAGAGCACCATCTTCAATCAAAATTAATTAGCCTAGTAAGACCAAAACAAAAGGAACCCAACCTGGGGGGGACCTAGACGGGCATCACTCCCACAAAGGCCAGTGAGGCCAATGATCGTAATTCATAAGAGGGGGAGCCACACAAGGAACCCCAGGAAGGGGAACCAATGGGGGCAAATATCTATAACGACGAGGAGACAACACCAACTGAAAAGAACAGAAGGAGGCGCCCTCGCGGTCGACATGGCTGGCTGGGGACGCCGTGGCGACATAATAAGATCTCAATATTTATGAAAATACGAGACTATAACAGCCAAAAATAGAACAAAACCCCACAAGAAGATGGTACTTAACTTGAAATGGTAAAGCTGCTCGACGCCATCGTCAGAAAAGCAGAAAAAATCCAAAATGATGGAAGAGCACACAAAATAAACCAGCGATTCACGTGCTAGAAAATGGAATGAGGTAGGTGGCGCTGGTGTCGCCGTCCTGGCGGGTGTTTGGTGTGGGGGCTGTAACGGCTCACCGCTCTGTTCCGGGGTTTTGATAGGAGAGATCTTTCAGTAGGTTTCCGTGGTAGTGGTAATTCACTCACCCCTTCTTATACCGACGCCTTCCTAGAAGACGCTTGACTGGGGTAGTAACCCCAGCTTTCCTGAAAGCTCTTTTCTCTGGTATATCTAGCAAGGTTATACCTAGAAATTCGTGCTGTAATGGAATTTCACCCGGCTGACACGGGACTGGACTCAGAAATATATTATCACTCAACCTATCAGAGACAGCACTGTGTAATGAATTAAGTACCTGCATAATAGGCATAATTTATGCTTACACCAGAAAGCAGAATGTTCTTTCTTGCTGTCTACTCTTGTAAAACACATTTTACAAATAAATTGTCACTCAACTTATCAAAGAAGGTGTAATGAATTAAGTACTTCCATAAATAGGGCTATGCTGACACCACAAATGTAGACTCTCTCTCTCTCTCTCTCTCTCTCTCTCTCTCTCTCTCTCTCTCTCTCTCTCTCTCTCTCTCTTGCCATGTTTAAATGTACTTGACAAATATCACCCAACTTCCCAAAGAAAATATGGTTAAGTACAGCACCTCCATAAATAGGCCTGTGCTTACATCACAGAAGCAGACTCTCTCTCTCTCTCTCTCTCTCTCTCTCTCTCTCTCTCTCTCTCTCTCTCTCTCTCTCTCTCTCTCTCTCTCTCTTACAAATATATTGTCACTCAACCTCTCAAAGAAAATATAATGACTCAAGGACCTCCATAAATAGGCCAATGCTTACATCACAGAAGCAGACATCTCTCTCTCTCTCTCTCTCTCTCTCTCTCTCTCTCTCTCTCTCTCTCTCTTGTTTAAATGTACTTAACAAATATCATCCAACTTCCCAAAGAAAATATGGTTAAGTACAGCACCATAAATAAATATGAAACAGACACAGACACACACACAAACACACACACACACACACACACACACACACAACTAACACACACACACACACACACACACACTATCTCATCTCTCTCTCTCTCTCTCTCTCTCTCTCTCTCTCTCTCTCTCTCTCTCTCTCTCTCTCTCTCTCTCTCTCTGAAATGTACTTTATGTACTTTACAAATATCACTCAACTTCCCAAAGAATATATGGTCAAGTACCTTCATAAAGAGGCTTTGCATACACCACAAAAGCAGTCTTTGAAATAGGCATAATTGTGTAAGTAATAGCTATACTTAAGGGTGGTTCTGTTTTTACAACAATTTTTGCGAGTAATGCTCTTTTGACAGTAAGTGTAATCCAAGATCTAAAAAAAAATCTCTAACCCAAAACAATTACAGCCCCAAGCATTTCAGATAAAGGATTTCCAACCTGTTTCAACTTATGTGAAATTAAAATACATTTGTTTGTTCCATGTTTATTGGGTTTTCAGGTATAATAAAGCCCTCCCTCTTGTATCTGTAAATTTTCAACAAACTTATACATATTGTCAGGTGTTATCTTTAGATGAGAGTAAAAATTGAACCAGGACAGTGGTATGGACATTGGACAACCAGGTGGAAAGAGACCAGAGATAAAAGATGACAAATAAAAGGGAGAAAGTGATGGAGCTAGAGACCAGAGGGGCACAGTAAGGCATCTTCAGTACTGTGCAGTTCACATGCAAGGCACATTGTAGGTAATATGCCCTTCAGGGGACTGGAAGAAGAAGATGCAGTGAAGGAGAGCTTCTGAAAATTAAGAACGAGTTAGGGAAAAGAAGAAGAATTAATGAGATTAAAGAGATTTTAAGAAAAGTTAGTCTGAAGGATACTGCTTCATAAAATGCAAGGACCAGAATTAGCACATGTAATTTTTACAGAAAACTTCAGGATTGATTTTCATGATCACATTAAAAGAAAGTTCTATATACCATGCAAACTATTGCATAAGATAAAATTGGTGTTAAGTATTAAATTTGTGGGAGAACCCTCATGCCAATTAGGAGTTGAAGGGCATCATCTCTAATCTTCTCTGCATTTTCCACTGAATGTTATGGTTAGCTAGCTTAACTAGACTAACTCACACTAAATTCTCAGCCCTAGCTGGGCTGTCTTTTCTAAGAGTCTTTTCTAAGAAAAATTTCCTACAAGACTAGTTGTTATGTTACAGTGTTGATTCAAGAAAGTAAAATATAATAGAAGCCTTTATATTTTATATTGTGAAATTGCAGAGATGAGATGAGCTTATGATTTCTCGTGTAAGATCTGTACGAAGGATTATTTATCTTTACATTTCCTTGAACTCCAGGAAGAGGAACCTTCTCGCCCAAGTGTAGGAGATTCCAGTGATGATGATGAGGATGGTGAGAAAAATAACAGATATGATAAAGCTGGGAAGCTGCGAAAAATGAAACACGAGCAACAGGTATGTATT